>NC_135477.1:100462887-100735387 GCF_052094955.1 Ictidomys tridecemlineatus
TTAAATGTGAGATGACTTGATCCCTCTCTGGATACTTAAGTAATTTCAATTAAACTAAAGGCAAACTACTATTAAAAAATTTTTTTTCTTACTTTAAACACATAAACTACTCTGAAAGAGACAAATTAATTAAAATCTCCAAAGAGTTAGCTGATTTGATAATAATCAACTATTGAAGTCAAACCACCAAATCATAATTGTTAAGAAAAATTATGTGAGTAAAGTGGTAAATTGAGATGATTGATGTTTAAAAACAATAGTTCAAACTGTATGTTAAAATAAAAAATTTGCGTCTCATGAAATAATAAACAATGTCATTGTTTTCATTTTGATTGAATTTATTGCTTGTTTAGTTACATAAGCTTTATTTCTTATGATTTATTTTTCCCTAAACAATAAATAGTGGTTAAAATAATACAGAATAAGTGGAATATGCTATTGTGGGCTATGGTTACTTTATACTTGATCTTCCAGCAAAATGGGAACTATGGACTTTTCAGTTAGCAATATGAAATAAGTTGATTCTGCCAGTTCACTTCTCAGTGAACGAAATGGGTAAGATAAAAAGAACATCAATTGGTCATAAACATAGAAGTTTCAACAGAGGCCTCAAGCTGACTGGATTAAAAAAATCAAATTACCAAGTCAGTTCTTACAATTATTACTAAAGTTTTCAAGGCTCACAGATAAAAAGAGCTTGTGCATCTTATGTTGTCTTTGCCTTTCTCATATATTATCATAAAATTTTATTCCCATAAGTTATCCAGAGTACTAAATTTGCTTAAAAATGATTTTTGGTGAATCAGAATTATGTGATTAAGGTTTCACAAAGCTCAATGAGATTAATTTATAGAAGAAATTATCCCATATCCCCTGATTCAGTACTTCATTCTTGATAGTTTCACAATAATGTCAGCCCTTTCAGACAATCTTATCAAATTTCATTCTATTTTTAGATTAATATTATGATAATATGTGTGATTCATCTGAGTAAAAGTAAAATAGTGCTCTGGAAAAATACAATATTCATATCAATAAAGGTAAGTTTTATGATATCTCAAGTTTAGTCAATTTTGCTTCGGAGTATAAAACAACATCCTTTAGACATAATTGGTCAATTTTTGCTCACTACTCTACCACCTTAAACATCAATTTATAAATTAAACAGGGAATTTTCATAAATAGTTTCTCACATAAACCTAAAAACTGAACTGAATATTTTCTTGTTGGAAAGAAATTGTACTGTGGTCAGATTGCACAAAAACAAATATTGTGGAGATTAAATAGTTTATGAAGAATAATAAATTTTGCTAAGATGCACATATCTTGAACCAAAAAGAAAAAAAACAAAGTATATTGTTAATTTTTTTAACTTATAAGCCACTCAAAATAATTGGGACTAGTAAGTGTATGAATAATTAAAAACTATTGTTTTTTAACCAAATGTGTGGTGCTTTTAAAGTCAGTGGTCAATCTGTGGAAATAAAGAACACAGGTGTCAATAATCCAAAGTTAAATAAAACTGTTCATTTGAAAAATGAACTAAAAAGGCTATGTTAATTATATGCATACTAGACTACAGGTACTGTTTTATTTAAGTAAAGCCAGTGTTTTCTGATAAAGATTATAAAATTGAGATGGAATGGAAGCTATATATGAGAAGAGAGATTGCAATCACTATATTTAAATTAATCCACAATATTTTGAAAGCAAATAAAAATCAATTTTTATATCTTGTTTATAATTGAATCAGGTCATAACCTCTTTGAAAATTACATGATATATGTTATTTATGCCACAGAACCTTTTTGATCTTTGGTTGACTTGGTGTTTTGACCTTGCCTTAGAACATGAGACATTCATGTTGACTGATGGAGAGGTCAGTGAGTTTACAGCGCAGTTTTGGTGTTTTATTTTAACAGTTCAATAATAAGGTGAAGAGGAAGACTTCTGGGAGAGACCCTTACAGCTTTATTACCTTTCTGTTATTAAGACCTCTTAAGATAATGTTTTCAGAACTATAATATGATCTTTTTAGAACTTCTAGAACTAAACATCAATTTCTTTTGGTCATGATTCTGTTTTGCTGCTTCAAATTATATTAATTTTCATTAGGTTTATTACATCTGAGGTCTCTTATAAGGTTCATTTAAAGTACATTCTTTGGCTAGCTACATGCTGTATATTTTTACTGAGGATAACAAGACCTGAACTTACTGTTATGCTACTCAGAATAACCATATTAAATGTTTTAATCATGGTTATATATTGATGCTATTTTGTGTATTTAATCATGTAGCATTTTAATGTAAACACATTTAAAAATATATGACATATAATTTCATAAAAATACATTTCAATCAGAGATTGATATTAAAGCCTCATTTAGGTTTTGAAATGTTTGAATAAACTTCAGAAGGAAAGCAATCAATATGCTCTTCTAGAATGTATTATGTCTACATTAATCATCAAAATGTTTTCTTAATTATTTTCTAATAATTTACTAAAATTAGAAATAAACTGATTTGAATATTATTTTTCTTATTTTAATATGAAATTGATTCTTGTATAATTTATGTAAAGCAGAATGCACTCAACTTTACTACTGCTTCTTAAGTTTTGACAATACACATTGATGAAAACACCATCACAATCATGGTATGAAAATTTCTATCACTCCAAAAGTGTAATCTTGTTATTCTGTGAAGTTAATCTCCCCAATTTGCAGAATCAGGCAATACTGATCTGATTTCTATTACTATTGGATAAAAACAACCTGATTAAGAATCACATACACAAAAATCATGTAATTTGTATTTTGTTGTTGTTGTTATGTTTTTTTTTGCTTTGGTCTGTCCACTTTTGTTCAGCATTACGTTCTGAGATAAATCTAAATCATTCAATGTATCAACAGCTTTTATATCTTATTAGTGTTGCAATATATTATTACACAAAGTTTTTTTCCTCTGTTGGTGAAAATATGATTAATCCATACTGTGCAGATATTGTGAATAATGTTTTTATGGGAATTCATATCTGAGGCTTTGTGTACATACATGTTTTCATAACTATTGGATGGATTACTTTTTGACTTCTCTAATCAACATTTCTAATTTTAAGTATGAAAATCCTGAGATAAACCCATTTTGAAATGATATCTGTATTTAAAATTATTTTGTTTGATGCAATTTGACAATATTCTTTTGTGAATTTTTGCAACTATCTTTACATGTTCTTTAGTTTCCTTTTTTGATAATGTCTTTGTCTGAATGCTATGCCAAAAATGTTCTTTACTGAGTTTTGTTTAAAGATAGTAATAGTGTTCTCTACAACTGACTTAAGAAAGATTTTACCTTCCTTTATTTTCTAAAAGCATTGATATACACTTGAAATAATCCTTAATTCAACATTTCATAGATTTCACCAGTTAAATGTTATGGTTGAAAGATTTCATTTGTGAGAAAGTGTTTCAATTTCAATAGTCATCTTTAATAGTGTGAATATTTTTATTTTTATTGATTATTATGCCAATTTTAATGTTTTTTTTCTACCAGGAATTTGTACATTCTACTTACATTCTTCAGTCTGTTAATTCTTCATATTTTTCCCATATCATTGTAACATCATAGATTCTGTAAGATAGCATTTTTTTTTCATTCCTGATACTGATAATTTGTATCTTCTCTCCATTCTCCTTGTTAAGTTTAAAAACTTATTACTACTGTTTTCAAATAACTATTGTTTCCCTGATTTTTTTAATTTGACCCCTGTCTATGTCTATAGCTTTCTGCTCTTATATTAATTTTATGTGTCCTTTTATTTACCTTGTGATTTTTCTCACACCTTGATTTCTTAAAGATGAAGCACATATTACTGATTTTAGACATTTAATCTAACATAATTCTTTACATTAAACATTTATTCCTGAAGCATTGCTTTAACTTAACTGTTAAATTATGAAATGGAATGCTATCAAAATAATCCTATTCAAAATATTTCTTAAACCTTGTTCTTTACTATTTAATTATTTAATTAACTTACATATGTATAATTTAAAATTTAGTGGATTCTGAAGGTCTTTAATATATGTCATAAATTTATGTCTTTTTATTGTCTACATTCAAATAATATTATCCAAAAAATATTTTAAGTAAGAACTCATCAGGTACAATGGCACATGTCTATAATCCTAGTGACTTGGGAGTCTGAGGCAGGAGGATTATAAATTCAAGGCTAGCTTCAGCAATTTAGCAAGGCCCTAATCAACTTATCAAGACCCTGTTACATAATACAAAAAATAAAAAGGCCTGGGGATGTGGCTCAGAGGTTAAATGCCCTTGAGTTTAATGCACAGAACCAAATAGATCAATAAATAAAAGTAAGAACTATTATAAAAAACTTGTATTATGTATCTTTTTTTCTGGATTTTTCAGGTGTTAACTTTATCAAAAATTGTTAGAAATTAAGGTCAATTCATGATGCTTCTGGATGTTCATTTCTTTTGTTTTTCCTTCTAAGCTTCATTAAGTACCTTGGATTTAATGATTTATAATTTTCACAAACGTTGAAATAGTTTTGTTCGTGTCTTCAAACCTTCTCCCTGATTTTCCTGTTTTCTCCTTTTGTGATATAAAGACCACTTGTTATTTCCTGACTGTTCCCTAAGTCTCTTTGAAAATTTTATTCAAATTTTTCTTTGTGAGCTTCAATTTTTTATCACAATGTGTTCATAATCACTGATTACTTCTTCTGTAGTGTCTAATCTTCTGCTTTTTCTCTCCAATGGTTTTACTATATTGTGATTTTCAACTATAGAACTTCCATTTTGTTCTTTGTTGAATGATGTTTCTCTCTTTATTATATGATTTCATTTTTAACCTTTAACATTATAGCATACTTATAGTACTTAAAGCCTTGACTGAAAATTCCATCACCTCTGATGTTTTTGAGTCTCCTATCAATAGATCTTCCCCCCCACCCCCGTTTAATGTTTACATTTTGTCTGTCAGTTTAATTAAAATGGATTATCTTTATGCTTTTGGGGATCGTTTTTCATTTCTGCAGGTTTGATCTAGAGTTACCTTTTCTTTAGAGATGTTTTTGTTCTACTGTTGAAAATTGGAGCCTCTGGGTGCTCTGTGGAAAGCCCTGGTCTTCATCAAGATTACTCTCCTCATTCAGTTCTGAATCTGTGTGTTTCCCGGTGTGGATAAACTCTGGGAATTGTTCTGCTGACAAGTATTCTGTAAATTTTCTGTATCCATAGTCATGGAATTTCACCTTGCACATATGGTGCTTAGTATTTAGCCAGAGCAAAGATGGCATTAGATTTATGGCACTCTTTCCTTGTATAGCTGGTTCCTGACCACTGTGTTGCCTGGCAGGGTGAAAACCCCTCAGTCTGTACAATCTCTGAGTCATCAACTAAATGTGTTGCTTATGTTTCTTCCCCACACAATGAAGTTCAAGAAAATGCCTCCAGGCAGAGAGATGATGAAACTGCAGATGACATCTTTTGTTTCCTCCTACAAGGATCATCGTCTCTTACTGTCTGTTGTATGATGCTATAAAAGCAGTGTTTTTCTATACATACTGTTTAGTTTCTAGTTCTTCATGGTCAAAGGGTAAGTCTAGTACTAATTACATCATCACACTTAAAAACAGCACTTCATTGCTGTCCTTCATGGATTTCCTCTATGGTGGATAGTGCTCCAGATGAGCAGTTTTAGATGCTGTGCATTTTGCAGAATCATCAGTATGCTAGAGCCAAGTCTTCTCTTCTTCTATCAACTGGCCATAGTTGTTATCATCACTGGAGACCTTGAGTTCAGACTAAGAAAGAGGAGGGAGTAGCAAAAGTGGTGATCATGGACAGTAGGCCAATTCTCTATGTAACTTACTTGGGCTTTCAGGGCCTGCTGTGGCCTGAACTTGTACATGTCCCTTCCATTTGATGACGGAGAGTGCTGTGAATGTCCAAATTTGTAGTGCACTGAATAGCCTCTAATTAACAACAAAAAGTGCAGGTCTTATGATAACTTGCTAATCCATGGCTACATGTTCAGATGCTGTTAGGCTCAATAGCAAATCTAAGGCTACTTTTTAAAAGAACAGTTATCCACAGAGGATGTTGAAGCTTTGCATTGTTTTTATTTATATGTGTTTGACAAATGCTGCAAGTAGATCCCTATTTGCCATTAACAATGCAAGCAATATGGGATCTACTAAATGACAGGGAACAAGAGTCAAACAGTGTGTTTAGCAGGCTGAACCTATTGGAGAGATTTCTCTTTTTCGAAACTCCACTCAGAAATAGCAGGCTTTCAGTTCCTTTAATAAATGGCTAGAGTAACACACCCACATGAGGAGTTTGTGGTGTATAAAATCCAAAAAGGCCCAGAACAAGAGCATTTTGTTCAGTCTAGTCTCCAAATTTATCATTCCATCCACACACTTTTCAACTTGCAAATGGATCAGCTCCATTTGGAAATTAAAGTGGAAAATCCTGCTAAGCACAGTCTGATTCTGCAGCAGAAATAAGTATGCCAGATTTATAGAACTTTGAATATTTCACTTAGATTCCAGTCCCAAAGTGTAAAGAAAATCTCCAAATAGCTGTGTGTAGTACCAGTAACATATCCTACAATGGAATGTTCATTTATAATCTAATAAGTTTTTACTTTAGTGGATCATTCAATTTCAGTGTGAAGTAATTTTTCGATTTTCATTTAGAACATCCACTACATCTTATTAACATCAAGGTTTTTAAGATTCTATGGTTTAGAAACAACAAAGAAATGTATTAGAACCAAAAGACACCACTCCCATAGGAAAGGCAGAAAAATTGGATAGTACTTTCCAAATTTGTAGATTTGAAATTGTATAGACAGGGCTTGAGTGCCATAGCTGGATCCTGCAAGATTTTCTGAGTTTGCATGATAGGTAAATACACTCTTCAAATATAGTCTGAATACTTGGTATAATATATAGTAAGATAACAAGGCAAAATGTAAACAGAGACTATTTTAGAAAATTTAGGGCTTATTTTCTATTAAATTATTAATAAATTCAATTTTTGAAGTTCCCATGTATTTACTTTGGTAATTCATAATTCATAATTATTACTTCCTAAATTTATGAGACAATATTGGGAAATTCATGACCAGAAGAGAAACTAAGAATGAAGAGACTATTTAGAAAAGTATCATTTTTTTCAATATTTGTTATATATACCCAAATACATTCTGAAAAGAAAATTAGCATAGCATTTTTCATGAATTTTTTATTAGTTGTATATATAGAAATAACATAAATTAATTAGAACAAAGTTTAAGTAGACAAAAAGAAAAGAGGAATAAAAATGACAATAAAGATATATATATTATCAAATTATGTTGCAGAAAAACATAATTTAAAATGTAAAACCTATATATAAAATCAAATAAAAATAGTCAAAGCATCTTCTCAAAGTGCATCAGGAATACAGAGAAAATCACAAGCAAAAACGTAGTGCTAAGTTAGTGGATATAATGCAGAAATTAAGAAGATCTAAAAGTAGGAAAATATAATCTGAGCTATATTTTAGTCATAAGTTTAAGAAACTAGATGAGATAGTTCAGTAACAAAAATATAACTGACAAATATTAAGCACCAGAGTAGAAAAATCTCATAAAGAATTATATCCCAAAATCTGAAAATAATGATTCTCAAGCAAGACTGTTCAAATCTTACCTCTGCTAACTTGTAATTTGTATGGTTCTATAAAGTGTTTTTTAAAGTTTTCTAATTAGTTAAAACAAATTATGATAGTATTTATCTCATAATGTGTCATAAGTAAATACATAAAATTTTAAAGCACTTTATAATAGTTCTTAGCATTTTGATACATATAAAAATATAAAAAAAGTGGTTGGCTTATCAGTGGTAGAGTGCTCACCTAGCATGTGTGAGGCACTGGGTTCGATCCTCAGCACCACATAAAAATAAATAAAATAAAGGAATTGTGTCCATCTACCAATAAAAATATATATTTAAAAACATTAACAGGAGGGGGGATCCAACATGGTGGCCGGCAAGGAAGCAGCAATTCTAACATCTCAACTTTAACCGGATAAGATAGAAGATGAAATTAAAACCTTCCACGATAAACAAAAGTTAAAAGAATTCGCAGCTAGAAAACCATCTCTTCAAAAAATCCTTTGCAAAACATTACAGGAAGAGGAAATGGACAATAACATTGAAAACCAATAATGGGAGGTAGGACAGTAAAGGGGGGAAAGTAGTCAAAGAGAATAACAAATCAGGTTTAGTAACATCAATAAACAAATATGGCTAGAAGAACAAACCAGATCTCAATAATAACCCTAAATGTTAATGGCTTAAACTCACCAATTAAGAGACACAGGCTAGTAGAATGGATCACAAAACAAGACCCAACAATATGCTGCCTACAGGAAACGCATCTGATAGGAAAAGATATTCATAGACTGAAGGTGAAAGGTTGAGAAAAATCATACCACTCATATGGACTGCGGAAACAAGCAGGAGTGTCCATACTCATATCTAATAAAATAGATTTCAAGCCAAAGTTAATCAAAAGGGATAAAGAAGGACACTTCATACTGCTCAAGGGAACCATACACCAACAAGACATAACAATCATAAATATATATGCCCCAAATAATGGTGCAGCTGTGTTCATCAAGCAAACTCTTCTCAAGTTCAAGAGTCTAATAGATCACCATACAATAATCATGGGAGACTTCAACACACCTCTCTCACCACTGGACAGATCTTCCAAACAAAAGTTAAATAAGGAAAGTATAGAACTCAATAACACAATTAACAACCTAGACTTAATTGACATATATAGACTATACCACCCAACATCAAGTAGTTACACCTTTTTCTCAGCAGCACATGGAACCTTCTCAAAAATAGACCACATATTATGTCACAGGGCAACTCTTAGACAATATAAAGGGGTAGAGATAATACCATGCATCTTATCTGATCATAATGGAATAAAAATGAAAATCAATGATAAAAGAAGGAAGGAAACATCAAGCATCACTTGGAGAATGAACAATAAGATGCTGAATGATCAATGGGTTTTAGAAGACATCAAGGAGGAAATTAAAAACTTCCTAGAGTTAAATGAAAACACAGACACAACATATCGGAATCTATGGGACACATTGAAAGCAGTTCTAAGAGGAAAATTCATCGCTTGGAGTTCATTCCTCAAAAAAAGAAAAAATCAACAAATAAATGATCTCTTACTTCATCTCAAAATCCTAGAAAAAGAAGAGCAAAACAACAGCAAAAGAAGTAGAAGGCAAGAAATAATTAAAATCAGAGCTGAAATTAATGAAATTGAAACAAAAGAAACAATTGAAAAAATTGACAAAACCAAAAGTTGGTTCTTTGAAAAAATAAATAAAATTGACAGGCCCTTAGCCATGTTAACGAAGAGAAGAAGAGAGAGAACTCAAATTACTAACATACGGGATGAAAAAGGCAATATCACAACAGACACTTCAGAAATACAGAAGATAATCAGAATTTATTTTGAATCCTTATACTCCAATAAAATAGAAGATAGTGAAGGCATAGATAAATTCCTTAAGTCTTATGATCTGCCCAGATTGAGTCAGGAGGATATAGACAACCTAAACAGACCAATAACAATAGAGGAAATAAAGAAACCATCAAAAGATTACCAACTAAGAAAAGCCCAGGACCGGATGGGTATACAGCAGAGTTTTACAAAACCTTTAAAGAGGAACTAACACCAATACTTTTCAAGCTATTTCAGGAAATAGAAAAAGAGGGAGAACTTCCGAATTCATTCTACGAGGTCAACATCACCCTGATTCCGAAACCAGACAAAGACACTTCAAAGAAAGAAAACTACAGACCAATATCTCTAATGAACCTTGACGCAAAAATCCTCAATAAAATTCTGGCGAATCGGATTCAAATACATATCAAAAAAATTATACACCATGATCAAGTAGGATTCATCCCTGGGATGCAAGGCTGGTTCAATATACGGAAATCAATAAATGTTATTCACCACACCAATAGACTTAAAAATAAGAACCATATGATCATCTCGATAGATGCAGAAAAAGCATTCGACAAAGTTCAGCATCCCTTTATGTTCAAAACTCTAGAAAAATTAGGGATAACCGGAACATACCTCAACATTGTAAAAGTAATCTATGATAAGCCACAGGCCAGCATCATTCTGAATGGAGAAAAATTGAAGGCATTCCCTCTAAGATCTGGTACAAGACAGGGATGCCCTCTCTCACCACTTCTGTTCAACATAGTCCTTGAAACACTGGCCAGAGCAATTAGACAGACGAAAGAAATTAAAGGCATAAAAATAGGAAAAGAAGAACTTAAATTATCACTATTTGCAGATGATATGATCCTATACCTAGCAGACCCAAAAGGGTCTACAAAGAAGCTACTAGAGCTAATAAATGAATTCAGCAAAGTGGCAGGATATAAGATCAACACGCATAAATCAAAGGCGTTCCTGTATATCAGCGACAAATCCTCTGAAATGGAAATGAGGACAACTACTCCATTCACAATATCCCCCCAAAATATAAAATACTTGGGAATCAACCTAACAAGAGAGGTAAAAGATTTATATAATGAAAATTACAGAAACCTAAAGAAAGACATAGAAGAAGACCTTAGAAGTTGGAGAAATATACCCTGCTCATGGATAGGCAGAACTAACATCATCAAAATGGCGATATTACCGAAAGTTCTCTATAAGTTCAATGCAATACCAATCAAAATCCCAACAGCATTTCTTGTAGAAATAGATAAAAGAATCATGAAATTCATATGGAATAATAAAAGACCCAGAATAGCAAAAACAATGCTAAGCAGGAAGTGTGAATCAGGTGGTATAGCGATACCAGACTTCAAACTATACTACAGAGCAATAGTAACAAAAACAGCATGGTACTGGTACCAAAACAGGCGGGTGGACCAATGGTACAGAATAGAGGACACAGTAACCAATCCACAAAACTACAACTACCTTATATTTGATAAAGGGACTAAAAGCATGCAATGGAGGAAGGATAGCATCTTCAACAAATGGTGCTGGGAAAACTGGAAATCCATTTGCATCAAAATGAATCTGAATCCCTATCTCTCACCATGCACAAAAGTTAACTCAAAATGGATCAAGGAGCTTGATATTAAATCAGAGACACGGCATCTGATAGAAGAAAAAGTTGGCTACGATCTACATACTATGGGATCGGGCCCCAAATTCCTCAATAGGATACCCATAGCGCAAGAGTTAACAACTAGAATCAACAAATGGGACTTACTCAAACTAAAAAGTTTTTTCTCAGCAAAAGAAACAATAAGAGAGATAAATAGGGAGCCTACATCCTGGGAACAAATCTTTAATCCACACACTTCAGATAGAGCCCTAATAACCAGAATATACAAAGAACTCAAAAAATTAGACAATAAGATAACAAATAACCCAATCAATAAATGGGCCAAGGACCTGAATAGACACTTCTCAGAGGAGGACATACAATCAATAAGTACATGAAGAAATGCTCACCATCGCTAGCAGTCAGAGAAATGCAAATCAAAACTACCCTAAGATACCATCTCACTCCAGTAAGATTGGCAGCCATTAGGAAGTCAAACAACAATAAGTGCTGGAGAGGATGCGGAGAAAAGGGTACTCTTGTTCATTGCTGGTGGGACTGCAAATTGGTGCAGCCAATTTGGAAAGCAGTATGGAGATTTCTTGGAAAGCTGGGAATGGAACCACCATTTGACCCAGCTATTCCCCTTCTCGGTCTATTCCCTAAAGACTTAAAAAGAGCATGCTACAGGGACACTGCTGCATCGATGTTCATAGCAGCACAATTCACGATAGCAAGATTGTGGAACCAACCTAGATGCCCTTCAATAGATGAATGGATAAAAAAAATGTGGCATTTATACACAATGGAGTATTACTCTGCATTAAGAAACGACAAAATCATAGAATTTGGAGGGAAATGGATGGCATTAGAGCAGATTATGCTAAGTGAAGCTAGTCAATCGTTAAAAAACAAATACCAAATGACCCCTTTGATATAAGGGGAGTAAACAAGGACAGGGTAGGGACAAAGAGCTTGAGAAGAAGATTTACATTAAACAGGGATGAGAGGTGGGAGGGAAAGGGAGTGAGAATGATATATAAGAGGAAAGGAGGGGTAAGACAAGATAATACAAATGGAAGAAATGATTTACAGTAGAAGGGGTAGAGAGAGAAAAGGGGAGGGGAGGGGAGGGGAGGGGGGATAGTAGAGAATAGGACTGACAGCAGAATACATCAGACACTAGAAAAGCAATATGTCAATCAATGGAAGGGTAACTGATGTGATACAGCAATCTGTATACGGGGTAATGTTGGGAGTTCATAACCCACTTGAATCAAACTGTGAAAGATGATGTATTAAGAACTGTGTAATGTTTTGAACGACCAACAACAAAAAAAAAACATTAACAGTAATTCATAATATAAAAATAGAGTTATAAGGAGAGGCTGGGGTTTTGGTTCAGTGGTAGAGCACTTGCCCAGCACGTGTGAGGCCCTGGGTTCAATCCTCAGATTGACCTAAAAAATAAATAAATAACTAAAAAAAACTAAATGTTTTTAAAAATAGACTTATAATGAATAAAAAAATACAGCTTGATATCATTTTGGAATATGACTATTATTATATACCTTCTAAAGAAATAATGGACATGTGTCTCTGAAAAGTTGATGGATAAATTTTCCTGAGAGTATTTATAAGACAGAATATGAAGGAAAAAACACAATAACCTAATACATGGAGCTTTCAAATACTAATATAAAAAAAGAAAATGTTAGGTGATCTGAAATAAGCAAGGATAAACAGCCTAAAATAATTAGTGAGGTAGAATTTTTGATAGTTAAGTTCCAACTAAAATTAAAGACATTCTATAGGTGTTTGCCAGTTACAGTATTTAAGAAGCTTGCCTTTAACAGCCAAGCAGTTTTAAGAGCCAACACTTTACATTTCTATTGAGATACACAGAAATACTTAAAGGGTTATATCTTAGTAAATGGGTAGACAGGACAAAAATCAATCACTAGCAAATTAGGAAAAAAAAAAGATAGATATTCTGTTTCACGCTGAATTTCTGAGGAGGGAAACAGAAGAGAGATATTTTCATGTAGTAACTCCTAATAATGTTTGAAGATGCAATTTATATTGACAGATTTTCTCCAATCACTGCCCTGTGAAACTATGTGAAAATAATCCTTTGGGTACTCATGAGTCTCCTAAAAGATTTACCCTTAACCTGTGGTTCTCAAGGTTCTCAGTGATAAAGTTCCATTAAACATGAATTTCAAATCCCAATGCCAAATAAATATCCCACCATACGAAAAGACAAAATCTTAAGGTACTGAAAATATCAGAAACCAGAAACACAATGAAAAATAAAAATAGTTGATGTATTTCAAAAACTCACTGACACCACATTTAAGAAGAAAAGATAATTCACTAGGAAAAAACCTAACATTTGAAAAACTTCAACTACACATGATATTTTTCAAAAACCGTCATAAAAATAATCATAATAAAAATATGTAGTCAAATTTATATATTCAATTTGACTATATAGATCTAGCAAAAGAGAAAATTTGAAAACTGGAAGATAGATTCTAAGAAATAAACAAGAATAACTATAAAGAGAATACAATGGAAAGTGTTAGACTTTAAAATATAGAAAATGTAGGTTATGTCTAGTTAGTTTTCATTGAGAAGGAAACATAACAAGGATTGATAATTTCCTAGAATTGTTTTCAGGCTGGGAAGTTCTGAAGAAGATAAAGTGAAGAGGAAAAAAAACTACTAAAAAATAAAATTTCATAACAAAAATACTAACACTAAAATTTAAAGAAAACATTTTCTGAAAATGAAAATGATTAGTACCTTATAGCCTACTTCTTGTCAATTGGAATAGAACAGTAGACAAGTGGGAAGAAAAGCATTGGGGGTTAAAATTGATCAAATTATGTTATATGCATATATTAATATACCACAATAGTATCCACTATTCTGTATAACTAATAAATACCAAAAAATATGAAAGGAAATGACTGACAATCTGAATATTTATATCCAAATAAGTTGCCTTTTACCAATAAGAGTGAAATGAAGGCATTTAAAAACAAACCAAATAATTTCTGTTAAGCTGCCCTAAAGAAAGAAGAAAGTAATTTCATAAAGTTTCTGTATCTCAAGAAGGAATATGAAAGAAAATGGGAAAAAAATTGAGCCTTTACAATAATGCAAAGAAAACAAGTTTTAAAGGTGTCTTACTATGTTCAGGTTGCTAGAATAAAATTCCATAAATTTGTAGCTTTCAAACAATGGAAATTTATTTCTAATGGTTCTAGAAGATGCAGGTCCAAGATTGATTGCCTCAGAGATTTGGTGTCTGATAAAGAACCACTTTTTAGTTCACAAACAGAACTTTCTTGTGTGTTCTCACACAGCAGAGGGAACAGTCAACTCTCTGGAATTTGTTTATAAGAAAACTAAACCCATTCACGAAGACTTCACCTACAAAGACCTACCACTTCCCCATGGCTGACTTCTAAGAGCATCACCATTGGATGCTAGAGTTGTAACTTATTAATTTCAAGAGGATACAAACATTCAGTCTATTGTAGAGAGTTTACTTAGTAGGCATAATACGGAACTGTAATGGAGCATAAAGGAGTTATTATATAAAAATATTCTATGTCCCATGTATTGTTTGAGAAGAGAATATAGATATGTTAATTAGTCATAATTTTTAAGGTTTATTAAATATAAGAATCTTAGTGGCAATTACTAAAAGAACAAAAATGGATTTTTAACTGCAAGTTTATATAAGAAAGAAATGGAATTTTAAATAAATTCATACACTGCTGGTGGGGCTGCAAATTGGTGTGGCCAATATGCAAAGCAGTGTAGAGATTTCTTGGAATATTGGGAATGAAACCACCATTTGACCCAGCTATCCCTCTCCTTGGTCTATGCCCAAAAGTCTTAAAAATAGCATACCACAGGGACACAGCCACATCAATGTTTATAGCAGTACAATTCACAATAGCTAAACTATGGAACCAACCTAGATGTCATTCAATAGATAAATGGATTAAAAAAATGTGGCATAGATACACAATGGAATATTACTCAGCAATAAAAGAGAATAAAATCATGGCATTTGCAGATAAATGGATGCAGTTAGAGAAGATAATGCTAAATGAAGTTAGCCAATCCCAAATAACCAATGCCAAAAGTTTTCTCTGATATAAGGAGGCTGATTCATAGTGCAGTAGGGAGGGGGAGCATGAGAGGAATAGACGAACCCTAGGTAGAGAAGAAGGGTGGGAGTGGGAGGGAGAAGGTATGAAGTTAGAAATGATGGTGGAATGTGATAGACATTATTATCCAAAGTTCCTGTATAAAGTCACAAATTGTGTGAGAATATACTTTGTATGTAACCAGAGATATGAAAAATTGTGCTCTACATATGTAATAAGAATTATAATGCATTCTACTGTCATATAAAAATTAAAAATTAATAAAATAAAATAAATTCACTTAAAAGAAGACAGAAAAAGAATTTTAAAAGGCTATGAAAAAGCCTGACAATAAACAGATTTAAATAAGTTAGTTGAAAACAATCTATTAGAAATCACAATTAATATAACATAAAGTTTCAATGACAAAGCACAGACTGACAAACTAGGAAAAAAAAGAGGAAAAAACCAATATATTTGCCTCTTTTGAAAGAATATAGTAAGAAGTCTTGGAAATAGTAAGATTGAAAATAAAAGAACATAAAAAGCTATACCAAATACTAAGGAAATCAGTATTTGGTATATTTGCACCTGTTTAGTATCAGAGAAGATGAATATTGAGCTAAAAAGACATTATTAAGCCCAACTATTTAGAAAATTTAAAAATTAAGAGAACATCATAAAACACACATAACTAATAATAATGAGCATGTTCAGAGCAACAATTGAATTACAGAGATAAAGACTAATTTACCATTAAAACTGAAGATTTAACTTACTTTTTCAGTATTAGTATATCAAAAAATATTTAAATAGGATACAGATTACTTGCAAATGCAATAATAATGATACACAATATTTTCAAGTAGATATAGAATATTCCTAAAATTTATATGCGGCTGCTTCACACACAATGCTCATTATCAAAAATCAACAAATCTATATTTTACAGACAGCATTCTGTGATTCTGATATAAATTAAGAACATAGTTTAAAAAGAATATCAAGACATTTAGATATAAAGAAATATATGCCTCTAAACCTACATTTCAAAGAATACATTTTAAATAACATAAGCATTAATAATAATATAAACAGCATAATAGAACTTTGAAGAGAACCCTCACCAATAACTCTAAACCTTACACCCAAATATCTGAACCAGCCTCAATTATAATTTTGGACTAAAAAACTAAACAGTGGGGAAAATAATTGCAAGAATGGATCTTAAAGAATGTTTCAAGAGAAATCTATAGCCTTAAGTAATCATATTTCTAAAGAATAAAGCTAAAGCTGGGCGAAATGGCACATGCCTGTAATGTCAGTGGATTGGGAAGCTGAGGTAGGAGGATTGCAATTTCAAAGTCAGCCCCAGCAACTTAGGGAGGCCCTGTGAAACTCAGCAAGACCCTGTGCTGGGGATGTGGCACAGTATGTGAGTGCCCCTGGGTTTAATTCCCTCTACCAAAAAGAATGAGTAAAATAACAGAACAAATCCATATTGAATACTATGGAATTGTTAACAAAAGCAAAATGTAGAAATTAAGAAAATAATGAGCAAACATATAGTAAAGAGGAGCCAGAAAGCCAAAAATGAGCTCTTTATAAATTTAATAAAGTAGATAAACCTCTAGAAAAATGTAAAATGTGCTAAAGAGAAAATACATATATAAATGACAAAAATGATACAGGCACAGTTTGAAAAAAATTAAAGATTTTAGAATTTTTTCCAAATATAAAAGTTTAGATTAAACATTTATTTTCTTAGAAAAATTTAGGTTAGTTGCCCAATAAGAAATAAAATTAATTAGTACTTATAAATTACTGTTTCCTTTCATAAAATAAGACTATATGTTCTATATAGTTACTATTAAATATTAAAAAAATTTAAAAAGTAATTTCTAGAAAAGTATTTAAAAGAAACAGAAAAAAAAAGAATTTTTTTTAATCACTTCAAATATTTCTAAAACCGCACAGGCCCCAATTCTTTTTTTTTTTTTTTTTTTTAAGAGAGAGAGAGAGAATTTTTTTTTTTTACTTTTTTTTATTGATTGTTCAAAAAATTACAGAGCTCATGATATATCATCTTTCATACATTTGACTCAATTGGGTTTTGAACTCCCATTTTTACCCCAAATACAGATTGCAGAATCACATCTGTTACATACTCACATTTTTACATAATGGCATATTAGTGACTGTTGTATTCTACTACCTTTCCTATCCCCTACTATCCCCCCTCTCCTCCCCTCCCCTCCCATCTTCCCTCTCTACCTCCTCTGCTGTTGTTCAATTCTCTCCCCTTTTTTTCCCTCCCCCTTGCCCCTCATAACCTCTTATAATTTTGTGTATCATTGAAGGTCTCCTACCATTTCCATATGCTTTCCCTTCTCTCTCCCTTTCTCTCCCCCAATTCGTCTTTGTTTACTGTTAGTCTTTTCCTCATGCTCTTCCTTCCTGTTCTGTTCTTAGTTGCTCTCTTTATATCAAAGAAGACATTTGGCATTTGTTTTTTAGGGCTTGGCTAGCTTCACTTAGCATAATCTGCTCTAATAATCTTTTCACTTATTATGTTAAAATGCTATAAATATTTAGTATCTATCTGTAATTCCATGTCTTGAATGGATATGTTTTTTTAATTAAGTAGGTCAGTTACCAACTGGTTAAATTTATCCCATTGGTTTGTCTTTCCCTTTGTTGACAATATCATTTTAAATGAATATAGTTTTTATAGTTAGATAACTCTTATCTCTACCTTTTTCCTCCTCTAGCTCCAAGTTGTGAAAGGAAACATTTGATCCTTGACTTTTTCAGTCTAACTTATTTCATTTAGCATAATATTCTCCAGTTCTGTTGATTACCGGAAAACGACAGAATTTCATTCTTTATGAGTAAATGGAAAGCCATCGTGTTTGTATAGGTATTCTATTTCATTTATATCATTTGCAAATATGGAAATATATTTTTTATTTCCCAATACTTACAAACTTTCTGATGCAACATTAAACAGAATTGTGACAGTGAAATTCCTTTTTTTTTTGTTAATTCTAATTGAAAAGACACAATTAAAAATAATAGGAGTTAGAACTTTCTTGATTTTTTTTTATAGTAGGAATTGAACCTAGTTGTTTTAGTCAGCTTTTAAATCTCTGTGACACAAAGATCTGACAAGAAAAGTGTAGAGGAGTTTGGAGAAGGAAGTTTATTTAGGGCTCACGGTTTCAGAGGCCTCAGTTCATAGAAGGCAGACTCCATTGGGCTGGGGTGAAGATGAGGCAGAATATCATGGCAAGAGGGCACAGTGTAGAAAAGCAACCAGGAATCACAAATAGAAAGCCCTACTCACCAGAGACAAGATGTAAAACCCAAAGTTACTACCCAGGAATCCATCTCTTCTAACTACACCCTACCTGCCTACAGTTACCACTCCGATCATGTATATCAGTGGATTCATCCACTGATTAAATTATACCACTCAAAATCTGATCATTTTACCTCTGAAAATTTGCATTGACTGATGCATAAACATTTGGGGGCCACCTGGTATCTAAACCATAACACCAGTAGTATTTTACAGAGCTACATCCTTAGTACTTTTAATTTTTTTATTTTGACACAAGGATTCACTAATTTGTTAAGGATTTTGCTAAATTGCTAGAGCTGGCTGGTCACTTATACTCCTCTGTCCTCAGTCTATGAGTTGCTGATATTACAGGTTTGTGCCACCATGCCCAACTAGAACTCTATTGACTTGAAGAATGTTTCAGGCATAGCTAGTTTGCTAAAAGTTTTACAGTGAATCAATGTTTACTGTACCAAATGTTTTCTCAGTAATTTTCTTTTTAAGTATGTAAAGCCAAATTAATGAAATTCTTAATATTAAGCCATTTTTTCCAATTATGGAATAATTTCTAATTTTGTCATAATGATGTATTAATAATTAATAATTATTGTACAATATTGAATAAGTCCATAGACTTTTGTATTTTGTGTAAGTACTGTCTATCTGTATTTATCAGTTTTCATTTTCAGTTATCATACTGATAAAATGGAAGGCCCAAAAAAGAAGAGTGTAAGATTGAATCTCACAGGGGAAGAAAAGTAATAATGAAGTAGTGTTGAGCATAATGACCTTTAATTTTATCAATAAACCTCTTCTATTGCTTTTTAAAATGGTACAATTAAGGAAAAGCTGGCTTGTACTCCAAACTGCCATTTAGGGGATTATAAACTGAGTGAAGCACATATATGGCTGAAAAGAATCCTACAATGATTGTGGACCTAATTAAGAATTTGATAAGTTAATGATTATATCACGTTTGAAAGTCAAATGTCTCTTTATTTCTTTAGATGGGTAAAGAAGAATGGCAAGTGGGCAATAATGGAGTAATAAAAATTTTAAAAAACTCTACCGATGCTTCTATTTATTATCACAGTGATGCAGTCATGCAAACAGTGACAGAATGATTAACATTCCAAGTGCTATTCCTTATAAGCAACAGGCAGCATTACTCTTGTTTTTAAAAATTAAATTTATTTTAAAGGATACACATGAGCATAAAAGTTGGAGGTATTAATGTGGTACCAAGTGATGTTTTGATACCAGTATACATTGTGTATGTCTAAATTGGGTTAAACATTATCTGTCTCCTTCAACATTTATAATTTATTTATATTGGAAACTTACACTGTATATCTTCTAGCTTTTTCACATAGATATACAGTGTATTCCTGTTATCTATAATCACTGTACTGTGCAATAATCCACCAGAAATTCTTATCTTAATAATGAAGTACCCACTAATCAACATTGCCCCATTCTTTAGTCCCCCTTCTCTACCCTACTTTCATAAGGTAAAACCCTGAACCTGGTATACAGTCAACAGTTTTCATCTTTTTCTTTTTCTTTTATTTCATGGCATCTGGGGTCTCCTACAACTAAGCAAATGTTCTGCCACTGAGCTACAGCCTTACCGCACCCTGTAAGGTTTTTAATAAAAGGCACATATATTCAGTAAATACAACAAATTCCCTATGCCAGTTTTACTTTACTTAAAATATAAAGAATTGTGTGAACCCAAATTTCGGAAACCCTACATTTATTATTTCATGTAATAGTAATGTTTCTAGTTATATGTTATTTTAAGTGAATCAGTGAATAGTAATAATATTGGAGAGAATCTATATTATATTCGACTAACCAAATATTTCATGATTTATCATGGAGTTTGAACATCAGATATATCTTATAAAATGCTGACCCAGTTTTTTTTTACCTGTATTACTTAGCAATCCCAAAAATGTGAATTAAAAATTATCATGAGGAAATATATTACACGATTACATGGAAATTTTTTACAATGAAGAGAAAATATACAGAGAGAGGGGGGGGTCCTAAATCAATTGTTAATAAATAAGTACTATAAAGAATTCCAATAAAACTAGGCAAAATAAAAATATTTACAAATGGATATAGCAGCACCCAGAAATATCATACATTCAATGAAACCAGATATGTGCAACACTCTGAGAGTTGTGCTTTGGAAAGACCATACATTATTTATTGCTAAATTTCTATGTATAAATATGCACAAGTGTAAAAAATTTTTATAGTATAGAACATCACTTCCTGTCTAATAAAACTTTAAGTGAGTGGCTAGATGTTGATGCGCAGTCAAGAACAAATTATTTGGAGACCTGTAAATGGAAATCCAAAATATGGCTGTGTTAGAGAACATTATCCAAAAATTCTAATTACAGTGTCTTTACCAATGAAAGGTGATTTACTCAGTTGAGTGGGTCAGAATACTTGGATTCAACTCTAAATATTCCAATCATTAGTTCTGTGACTGACTCTTAATTTTTCTGAGCCTTGCTTTCTTAATCCATAAATTATTCAAAGTATTAAATATTATTATTATTAATATTATTCAATAAAATTCATTGCTTATACAGTCAAGTCTCTAGGAATTCTTGTTCTGACCACAAATTGTCTGAAATGAACATTTTTTTAAAACATAAACTCTTATCTTCCTATTCACTAATAGTTTCACATAATTGAAAGTAAAGAGTGAAATGTTTTGAGATCATTCGTGTCTACTTATGGTCAAAAAGAGGAAATTATATATTTACTTGTACTCAAAGATTTACTTTTCTAGAGAGTACAAATACTTACTGAAAAAATTCATAACAGTGTCAGATAGAACTCAGAAAAATATTACTTGAAATAAAAAATTATAAAAGCTGTAGAATATTCAAGCATAGCAAATCTTGTTAGAAATTTGCAGATATAAAAATAAATCTGTAAAATGGAACAAATTTTCCAACTTTAAATTAGAAACATGGCCCATGTCCATTCTTTAGAAAACTGATCGTTGTTTTTATTTAAAAGCAGACATCTGTAACCACTTCACAGATTATAGGAATTGTGATCAGAAACACAGCATATGGTAGCAAGTGATGAATCTGAAGTGACACAGCTAAGTTTAGATCTAACTAAAATTTCTAGGTTTAACTGAAAAACTAAATGTAAGAAACATTCTGGCGTCATTTATCGTAACATGAAGTTAATATATGATGTTCACATTCTTAACTGCTTTCTTAAATCAAAAGTGCAAATCAAATGTACACTTTCTATTTGAATTTCATATTTGGTCATTTTTCCCCAATAAACCTATTAGGTTTTTGTTAATTGTGCTGACAACTATAACAAAATAAAATTGAAAATGAAAGAAATAAATATGTATATATTATGTATAATTTCAAAGACTATGTAGATATAAAACTTATGAATAAAGCATATAAATTAATTAAAATTTTATTTATATGGGAAAGCAGTTCTAATAAAATCTTTTTTTTTTGAGAGAGAGAGAGAGAGAGAGAGAGAATTTTTTTAATATTTATTTTTTAGTTTTCAGTGGACACAACATTTTATTTTATTTTTATGTGGTGTTGAGGATTGAACCCAGCGCCCCGCACGTGCCAGGCGAGCGCGCTACCTCTTGAGCAACATCCCCAGCCCCTAATAAAATCTTAATAGTTTTTTAATGTTTCCAGATTACATTTCAAATTATAGATCAATTTGACAGTGTTCATTTACCAATTTATACTTGTACACATGAACTCTGGATTTTGTAAAATTTTCATTTTTTAATTCTGAAATCTTATTTTCAGAAAGATAAATTATGGTAGACATATGCAAAGTAACTTATGAAATCTCTGAAAAATAATGAAAATAATACCTGAAATCCTACTATTTGTAAAATATTCATTGCAATCCAATGTAAACATAAGATGTAAGATTTGCATTTAAGAGTGTATTTTACAATTTGGAGTAGGAAGGACAGAGTTAGCTCCTAAAGTTGACAAAACATTAGAGGGCTCTCTTGTCCATTTTCTTGATATTAAGATATTTTAGGGCTAATCATCTGCTACATCTTTTCAAAATGCTGTTACAATCCTATTGATCCCACAATGACGTGTTGGAAATGTGATGTGACAATCCATCTGTGATCCTTGCATGTATGGACACAAAAACTTTTGTGTTGTTTCCATGCCATTCCAAGATGGCTTGTCTTGGGGTGGAGAGCATATTTGTTTGAAAGGGTCTTTACAGACCATGTGCCTAAAAAACTGTTATGAAACACTTTTCTCCACTTGTTCTTATTTGTTTATTTGTTTTTACTAAGTTTCTTGGAGTCTTAGGTTAGTGGTGAAAAGCACAAACCAAGATGGCATACCATGGGGACTCAAATCCAGGTTCCTTATTTATTTGCTGTGGAAACTTGAGTTATTTAATTTCTCTGTACTTCAGTTTTCCATTTATAAAATACTGGAAATAGTAATTTTATTTTATCTTATGGCTTTATGAATTTTAAGTAAAATAATGCATACAAGTGATTTACATCCGTGCATGACACATAATAGTCAACATATGTTTATAGTTGGGATTTATTTGCCATGATTTACCATAATTACCAACTAACTCCACCCTGGTTCAAGAATGATGCCAATCTGTCTACAATTCAGATACCAAATCTATGTATGTATTTGTTAAGCCCAAATCTTTGAAATGTTTAGTAAAATCTCTGAGAAAGTAAAGGTGGCAGTCTTCTTTCTTAGGAAATCCATTACTATTTAATGTTCTGGATATCAGGTTGATTGGTACCATTATCCTTTAAGAAGCTCCTTTCTCAGTTTGTAAGAAATTTCTGGACCTCTCATGCTAAAAGGATTAGAAGCTAAGAAGTCTATATTTGATTAATGGTGCATTCATTATAGTCCATGTATCCTCAGACTCTAGGACTTCCAAATTCAAAATACACTTCTGGCTTCTACTGCAATTGCTTAGTTGCAGTGTATTTAGTTTAGTTTAGTTTTTTAAATTGGATTGTAACTAACACAAATTTGATAGCATAAAACAACAATTGTAAGCTTGTAGCTTTGTGGGTCAGAGGTCAGGTGAGCTCAACTGGATTCTGTTTGGGATCCCACAAAGGCTAAATCAAGGTGTTATCTAGCCTTGGTTATTCCTTGGAGGTTCTGGAGAGGAATATGCTTTCAAGTTCCTGCATACTATTGCAAATTCCTGTAGAACTAAGATTCTTAATTCTTCATTGATTAGTGTTTAAGGTTTGATCTAAGTTTCCAGCTACATCTCTCAATTTCTTTTCACATTGTCCTCTCCCTTTTCCAACGAACAACAGTGCATCAAATTTCTCTCATGTTCTGATCTCTAATTTCCTGTTTTACTATCACCTGGAGAAAACCTTGCTTTTACACAGCTCAAGTGATTAGCTCAAGTGATTAGCTCAAGTGATGCCCTGTTAATTTCCCTATTTTCAGGGCAACTAACCAGTATGCTTAATGATATTTGCAAAATCACAATAGCCATGTAACATAATATATTAATGAGAATAACACCAGGAGATGAAGACCATGGTAAGTGTCCTAAAAGAGGGATATGTCAAGATCTAGGAGTTGGGTTCCCATAGGGAAGAATCACAGTAATAAAAAATGACAGGAAGAAACATTATCACATAGTATTAAGGATATTTTATGAACACTGTATTACATGTTACTTTTTAAAATATGGTTGCTTGCCCAACAATAACTTCATAAATAAATATTAAATGAATACTTGAATAAAAGCAACATTGTAGACAAGGCTCTTGTCATTTGATATCCTTATTGTCAGAACGATTTTGAATATTATATTAATTCACTAATGTTTTTCCTAGGACAAAACATTCCTGATGAGATTATTTTTAAAAACCTAATATCTATTTTTTCAAATATGACTTAATTCAAATGATTTTTTAAGAACAGTGTTTTGTCATTATAAAATGCTTTTGTTTTAATATTTAATTTTAATTTTTAAATTTCCTATATTTTGAATATTTGCTTCATTTCTGTTATCAATTACTGTCTAGAAGCTTAAAATATTTATCAGAAAAAAATAGTAGTTTACAGTTTGTCTTTTCTATAAGGTATTAAATTTTCTTTGAATGCAATTAATAATTATAATGACATTCAAAGAAGTTGTCTTTTTCCTTCAACAATCCAACCTATTTGGGGAGAACTTAAAGTACATTTGTTATTTTTTCCTCCTCTTGTATTAAGAAAACAGTCATTTATTTGCGAATTTATTAGCAAATTTTAATTTTCTTAAAGAATTGGAAAGTACAGAAAATAAGTTTTAATGCTACACACAATTTTCTAGTCAGACACTCTCCTAAAGAACTAGTTGTTCTCAAGCTGAGCAGATAGCCTAACCCAATAGCTAGCTAGTTTCAGACTCAAGAATTAAAAATCTGCTTTTATGTTGCTATTTTTCAAACATGCACAGACTTTCATACTTTAGTAGCTACAGAGCAATGCCAATTTTCTCATGTAAACTCCTATTAAATAAAGTATATAATCTAAATGGTAGAAATATACATATATCCTGTCCAAGGAAAACAGAATTTAGCATTTTAGCACTTATCTCTTGATTTAACTCCTGCAAAAAGTTTATATATTTGTTTGGAGGAAAACACTTCAGTAGTTTTGTACGTATGGGCTAAACTTCTTGTGAAATCACAAAAAGTTCTATTCTCTAGTTTTTTTGAAGTTGTGCTTCTACTTGGGAAAATATATTTTACAGTTTTCCTTTGCTGTAGCCATCTATATCATTTATTTGCTGTCCATCAAAGACATTTATTTTTAAATATCTGCCTCAGAAGTTACCATTAACATTTAAATCTTTTAAAATCATACTCACAGCCACTTAAGTATAATTTATTTCCTTACCTAACATGATGCCTTTACAAAATTAATATTACCAAATATTAAGATATTATACACATCTGCAACACCTGACAATTACTGGAAATTTCTACATTCTGTGAGCAACTGTTTCCTGTTGCTATTAAAAAGCAAAAAATTCAATTAGGAATAGTGATAGAGGAGAGTAAGACTTCTTGATTTTATAGTCAATTAGCCAATAGAATTCAAAGTGGAATTTACATTCTTTAGGAATTTCGATTATATGACAGACAATATTATTCTCTTGTATGGGAAAAAACTAGATTGGAGAACATTTTGAAATTTCTTATGCATCCTTTATTAAAAATAAAATCACTAATACCGAGTGATTCATTTTATTGACTGTTATTTGAAATGCAAGCATGGAAGGGAGAAGATAAGCATTATTTAAGTATCAAAAAACTTATGCATATTTTGTGAAGCCAAATAATTGATAAGTCCAGAAGATGAAATCAACTGAAAGTAGTTATCTAGGGGTAATTCTGTGATCAAGTAGAGTAATATACTCCTAGTCTACTCAAATAACATGCTTATATAAGGAAGAATAGACAAATAAGTATAAATTTCATGTAGACTTTTATCATTTTATCTACTTATTGGAACTCCACTCGAGTCCTTTTTTATGTCATACGAAGGAAAATGTGACCATTACTGTAATTCCTCTTTTTTTGTTAGTGAAAATTGCAATACAAAATAGGTAATGCAACTCCACTGCTGCCCGTGAACAGTAGTACCTCGGCATATCTCTACATGAAAGCTTATTTTACTATCACTTAAGGAACTCATTACCCTTTTATGAGGCTTACATGCTGCTTTACAAATATAGCACTCTAGTAACATTATGGAAGCATCATTATTCTTGCCAGTGGCATTTTTTAAAGCAAGGAAAACTAGTTTGAAAATAACTTCCTTAGTGTTCTTAGTCTTTTGTACTATGCTAATATTTTCCCACACTTTTGTTGAATTCTTAGCTTTATTTTAGTTTATCTACCATCTGGAAGTTATTAAAATGTGAGAAAGCATGTATAATTCTGATTTAATTGTTGTGATAAGAAACTTTGGATCATCTTTAATAGAACTGTAAGGATCCAGGCTCATTCCTACATAGGAGCCAACAGAAGTTCAGCATTAACATTAGGTTAACATGGACATCATTTTGATTCAAATATCAGAACATGTTATTTTAGATTCAAAAAGTACAAGTAAAAGTAATTTAGAATATAGCTATATTATATTAGCAGTTATGGAAAATCTCCTGTTGATCTGCCCCAAGTTGTTTTCTATTAATAAAAACTAAAATACAAAAATTTGTAAATGATTTCATTTGCATAGGAAAAAGATTCAGGAATTTGTATACTATTATTATCTTCACTTGCTACATGATATATTTTCTTGAATAAGAAACATAATGATGGAGTTTCAGCAAATTCTTGGGAATACATAGAGCATTAAATGAGTGTGTCATACAGGTGACATTATTTCACTTGATGTGGTAGTGAAAATCAGAGTACAAGTAGGACAACCTCATTACACAGGATACTACTTTCTCTAATTTAGAATATCTCAAGTTAAGTCACTCCTTTAACAAACCAGTCTTTTTTTAAAAAAGGTATTTGAATTCTCATTGAGAATAACATCTCATGAGATGTTATGAAAGATTTTGTCAAGTGCAAATCAATGAAAGACTTCTGTGAAATGTGATTTAGTGTATTTTATAAAGTAATGAAAAATGGTTTTATAATTCAGAAGGTAATGTCTTAAGTACAGCAGAATGAAGAGATAAGGACTTGATAATTTCTTTTGCTACATGAAACTCATAGAGTATGAATATTCTGGGCTTGCTGGGTCCCAAAACTGTTAATATCTAACAACTGTTTCCAAATATGGAAACTGTTAGTATTAGCTAACCATTCTTGTTACCAATACCTACATGACTAAAACGTACCCAAAAATAAAATTAAGATTTTCTATGAAGCTCCATGAACTACCTGTTTAACTTCATTTATTTATTTATGTTTGGCTGGCCCTGATTTGAACTAGGATGTATGCCAGGGCAGCTGGGGCAAGATGACACTACGGGGATATGAAAAATTCATAACTATAAAGTATCAGGTAATGAATAACAAATGTACTCACTATTTTGTACATTACATGACAGTTAGTTTTCAAATGTTACCTTTTTTCTTACAGTGAGAGCTCATTATAAAAGTATTAATAGAGATTTTAATATTCATCCAGGAACTTCTAGAAGAGTAGAGCACATATTAAAACACTATTCTAACTTATTATGCAATTGTTGGTGTTAGCTTTCTAAATACAATTTGCAGTTTTATAACTAAACATAAAAACGTGTTAAGTGGATTTGTCCTATATTTTAAATTTCCAGGTGAAACAGGGTACCTATATATTTGGTTTAATTAATTCCATAGTACAATAAGCTAATCCAATTTTATTCTAATTGGATTTGAGGTCATATTTTTAAAGATTTAGACAATTGGCTTTGTAATCCTCATGAATTCTTTTTTAACTAAGTAATTACTGGCAAAAAATTAATGCTCTCCTTTCATAAAAATCTTGTTTTACAACTGGCGTAATCTGAATTTGCAATTTGTCCTATATTAACTCTGTCCATTTATTCCTCTGTATCTTAATCTCACTTCACGAAAGAAATAGGTTTCAATTGTGAAAAAAATGATAGAAGAAAATTACTCAACACTTTCAACTACCTGCCACAATATTATAACCTATGTAATATTTCATATTTTAGTTACATTTTAGTCTAAGTGAGTGTATTTTTTTTTGCAAATATCACTGCACAGTATTTCAGCAACATCTGAGGACAAGTAAAGAAACAGAACTACGTAGCAAAATTAAGCCCTCAAATTTCCATATTTCAGAAAATTAATAATATAGAAAACTTTTAATTAGAAGTAAGAAAGAACATTAAGTCTTCAATGAGTAATATATTCATAATTTGAATACTAGTTAATAAATTTAGTAAAAAAGCTTGAAGAGTTAACCATTATAATTAGAGTCATGAAATAATGAATGCTAATTTACCCAATTTTTAGAGTTGATTCAAGCTTAGAAGTAATGCAAAATGATTTCCAAGGTGTTAATAAACCCTAGCATTCCATTGCTTATTAGGTTAACAAATATTAAATAGGTACCAACTATATTAATATCAAAAAACTAAACACTATGTAAAGTATGACACTATGCTCATCTTTAGGGAATATTTAAAATGAAGTTAATTGCAGTTATGTTAAATTTGGGATATAATTTTATGTAGGGAAAGACCAAATAAGGTATGCAATCATGTCATGCATCTGTCTGCAAATTTAAACCTCAAAATAAATATATTTAACTTATTCTTGTTTAACTATAAACATATAAATTATGATTATGAGGTTTGTATAAACAATTGGATATAAAATAATAAACACAGACATAGAAAGGCTAAATTCAAGAATTTACCTGTGTAGTTATTGTAACTTGATGAATTGAGTGCTACAGATATTTCTTCATATAGTCAGTCTGGAGGTGTTTAGGAAATAAGACACTGATAACATCTTTACTCCTGATTGGCTTCATTTGTTAACAATTATTTATTGACTGTGTCCTGCATCTCCAACAACTATTCAAAGCTCTAAAACTAAAAGCCAATAAAATAGACATAGTTTCCCTTATGTACATGTGAACTTTCGGGAGATAAATTCTAACAAGTTAGCATTCAATTTAGTATTGATAGAGCCATGGTGAGATTTATCTTATAAATCTGTGATGTTAATATTTCATGTGGTATGTAGAATAAGGCATGAGCACGTCAAGTGAGTCTTTGTTCCCCCTGCTGTCTTCTGTACCACTTTGTGCCATTCACAAGGACCAGAGTTATTCAGCTTTATCTGTCTACCATTTACCAGAGATTCTTAAGCAAATGAGATTCCTAAACACTGATTTAATTCCTAGTGTTCCAGATGTGACTGTGGAAAGAAGATTATACAGAAAAGATGCATGAATTAAACCCTGGGTAATGCCCACAGTGAAATGAGGATAGTTGAGGATAATGTGTGAAGGATTATAGAATAAAAATTGTAACTGGAGGTGAGACAACATATAAAAAGTCATTATACTAAAGAAAGAAACTATAAATATGAAATGAATGTTTAAGTGTGAAGTGTCAAAAATCACTTAAGTCTGACAAAATAAACTTTTGTTAATAAGTTATGTAATCAAAATGAAAAGCTATGAAAAAAAATCAATTGACTCTCAAACTGGATGATTCAGGCCAGTTCCCTAACACCCATAAGCCAAGAATAGTTAGCTGCATGTGGCAGAAAAGTGGTACATAAATTTTTAAAAATTTTACTTTTTTCCCATTTAAGTCTGATAACATATTTTATACTAACATATAAAAAACAAAGTTACAGTATTCTGGTGGTGAAATGCATCAGCTCAGATATTATATAAATCCATCATGTATTAATTTAGCAACTCTGAATTATTTATTTATGTTTTACAAGCATCTACATATTTCTACATCTATAAGGAGTTTTCAGCAAATTTCAGATTTTGTATTACGTTTTTAGCAGTGCCTTACCATCAATTAATTATATAATATTTTGACTACATAAAATATCAAATAGAACTATAATTGAAACATTTCTAATAATTTGGTTTAATAATTGATTAACTAATATGAACAGTTAGCTATGCAATCATTCTATTCTCTTATTCATTTACCAATAAAATCATAAGTATCATAGGGAGTGAAATCATATTAAAAGAAGAAAATGTGCTACCTAGCTGGTATAACATTGATGGGCAAACTTTTCTAAAGAATGTGTCTGGAATGGTGGCATGTGAAAAAGAAATTCTGATCAAATAATACATTGGTTCAAATGAGGTCAAACATGTTTCTCTTTTGAAGGACTTCTCAGAGACCAGATAGGTCATAGATCTATGAAGACAGAGTTTCCATCTTACCCATATATACTGAGTGAATGATATTCAATAAATATTTGTTGAATTAATAAATATCCTAGTACACACTGTGATTCTCCAATATAACACTAAAAATAAGCAGTAGTTTCTTAATATATTTGGCCATGGGGAAATTTTTTTCCCAATAGAGTAAATTGATGTACAGAACACACTTTGGGAAATGCTAATGTTTGTATAGTTCCTGGAAGAGACTTTATTACTGGGAATCCCTTTTGCTAAAACTTTCTACACAGCAAATTAAATTTGAAAAAAAAATGAGTTTCCTATTATCAGGATAATTCAATAAGCACCCATTGAATGCCTAAAGTTCCAGTTAATGTGCAAAGTACTGGGAATACTAAAACAGCTAGCATCAAATCCTTGACTTGTGGATTTTTGCCCTAGCATGTTAAAATAATCTCTTTGTAGTTGTCTTACTACGATGCAAGTATACAGGGAATGCTATAGGAACATAAATAGGAGATTCCTTCCCTATCTGGGATGATTAAGAGTGGCTTTGAGAAGGAAGCCAGGCAAAACTGATTCTGTGTGAGTAGGCAAGGTGCAGGCAAGAGAAGCAAAACATGGTAGGTAAAGGGAATCACAGTGTCTATGTAGGTGAGATAGCAAAAGATTTGCAAGGAAGTGAGGAGTAGGAAAAGGTGAGGTTGACAGCACTCAAAGCCAGGTCTTAGACATGGGTGAATTCCTTGCTTAGCGATGCACTCAACCAAGCGCCTGTTATTATGGGAAAATCGGGGAAGTGTATGAACCATCTGTAAAGGCAAGACACAAACACATGAATAGTTAAGTACAATTCAGGTCACCAATAAATAGAGATTACAGCAACGGGGATGCCAATAATCCCTTTCATATGTCTATGTGCCAAACACTTTCTTATTTGATGTTATCTGTTTAGTAGGCCTATGAATTCAGTCCCCATCATAATTTGCTGACATAGAAGATAAGAGGAAATATAGTATACTGCATAAGAGCATGGACTCTGCAGTCAGGCTGCTGAAGTTTGAATTTTATTTTCCCAATTTACTAACAATGAAGTCTTGGATACTTTATAGTTATTCAAATAAGGACATTGTGTGTCAATGTTCTTTTATATATACTCATAACGCCATCTATTTTATTAAGTTATTGTGTAAATAAAATGAGAAAAGACATGTCAAGCATTTAAAACCACACCTGGTACCTTTGGTAAGATTCACACAGTTGGTACTGTTTTTAGAGAAAGTCATGAAGCTCTTTTGCAGTCGAGTCAGGATTCATCCAAAGCCTGTCTGACTTCAAAGCCAGAGCTCTCTTTTCACTACCTCAAGACAATGCATGACTAATTCCTAAACATGTTGTAAAGACAAGAATTTCCAGGAGAGCTCAGAGCTAGGATAATTCATTTCAGTGTGAGGAGACGGAGAGATCTTTATTGAAGAAGGGGGATGTGAGGCATGCCCTGAGAGATGAATGGTATTTTGAGAAGCTAGTAGGAAAGGAGTAGGCATTTTAAGTTTTGGTACAAGTAGAAATGTATTGTTGGAAAAGTGCAAAGGGATAGAGTGCTTGAATTATAAAAGGGCAATTATATACCTTTTTTCTCCTGATTTTGGGTAACCCCTAAAAAGTATTGTCACATAAGACTAATTCAAAAGGAAAATATCATAAAATCCTACCAAACTGGTTGTATAATGTTTATTTTTCATTTTTATTTTCAGGCATTTGTCCACAAATAAATATACTAACTTGATTTGTAGCACTGATGATGTTAAGAATCTTTATTAAACTATTGGCTAGTTGAGTACCATGTGGCATATTTTTCCTACTGTTCTATGAAACATTTGAAGATAAATCACAGCAGTTGGTGTTTGCTAAATTTTTTATATGAAAATATGAAATACATGTTTTATATCTTTATACAATACATACATATGTAATGCTATAATATATACATTGAATATTTAAATAATAACCATTAATATTTAAGCCAAAATGCCTAAGCAACACTGTTAGGTCATATACCAATTGAATAATGTATTAAGCATGCATATCAGAACATTTTCAAAAGAAACATTGTATCAGTATTATGTTTAAAATAAAGCATAAGGAGAAATTATTTAATTCTCACAACTGTGAATTCAGTGTTTCAAAAAGTTTCCAAACTGGATACAATGGAATGCTGGAATTGCGCCAAGACCCATATCTTACCCAACTTAGAAATAAAAACAATAGCTAATATTTACATGGTGTTTATGGCTTACTTTAGGCATAATTCTAAATATTTTGGAATATTTGATTTCTAAGTTCATTTAATTTTCATATCAACTCAATGACATAGGTTGCTAGGAAATTGGAAGACATGAAATAGAGTAACTCCCACATATTCCTTCCTGAAATACTTTTAATGGCCAGAGGGATAGAATGCTTGAGTTGTCCACACCTAGGGTCTCTGCTCCCTAACCCTAGTGATGTTAATAATAGTGTTTATTCCCAACAACATAAGAAGAACAGACATGGGGAAGAGATTTCAAGGCAGGCAAAATGAGAGATGTCTGCTACTGGAATTCACTTGTGAAATGTAAAGACCCTTTCTGCTTCACTCCAAACAAAAAATAACAGATTTTTACATGAGTAAAATCAAGACAACTACAAGTGCCAAAATGCTAAATTATGTTTGCATTAGGCATGGCAAATGTATATTCCTACTATTTTGATTGCGTACTTTGTTTAATTAGAAGACTTAAATGAGAAAACTGGCATTGCTCTGCAGCCACTAAAATCTGTGCGTGTTTGAAAAATAGCAGCATAGAGACAATTTTTTAATCCTTGAGTCTGAGACTATCTGTTGGGTTAGTCTAGCTATGTGCTGCCTGGAAACAACTATCTGCAAAGCACAGAGTTTTAATTCTTCTACTCAATTCTCAAGTGACTAACTGGCCTGTCATTTCCTGAATGTTACTCATTCACTTTCCAGATTTATAATTTTTTGTTTTTTTAAATACTATATTGCCTTTAAATTGACTATTTTTTTGCCTCAAAGAGATTATTTTAAAACTTAATCCTATATTACAATAGAAATAAATATTTCCAACATATATTTAAATTAATTAAAATTATTCTAATTCAAAAATGACTCAGGGCTGGGATTGTGGCTCAGCAGTAGAACCCTTGCCTAGTATGCGCAGGGCCCTGGGTTCGATCCTCCGTACCACATAAAAATAAATGAACGGAATAAAGATATTGTGTCCAACTTAAAAATAATAATAATAATATTAAAAAAATGACTCCTTAAAGCACAAAACAACTTTATTCCACCAGTGATCATCATATTATGTACAGTTTGAGCATCCCTAGTTCAATAATCTAAGATTCAAAATATTTCAGAATCTTAACTATGAAAGGCCATAGTAAAAATGCAAGTACTAAAAATAGTATATAAATTACCTTCAGGCTACATTTGTAAGTTATATATTAAAAAAAAAAAAAACTGAAGTGGCTGGTATTGGAGCTCAGTGCTAGAGTGCTTGCCTCCCGATATGAGGCACTGGATTCCTTCCTCAGCACAACATAAAAAAATAAAGTTTAAGAAAAAACAAACTGAAGTTTGTGTTTGGATTTGGGTCCCATCACAAAATAGATTAATGTCTCCCTCGTCTCTCTTTCTCTCTCTACCCCCACAACACACACACATATGCATCATACATATATTTCAAAATCCAAAAATTGGAAATATTTCTAGTCTGAAGCATTTTCAATAAGGCTAATAAACCTGTGATGCACTCAACTGTAAATCTTATCAAGAAATTGTTCACATTCTAAGAGGGAGCAATGGTCATCTATTCTTCAAATCAATTCCATGTTTGAGGACTGTGAGTTTTTGCCGATTAAAATTCAGCTGAGGAAGAGTTAAAATAGTATTTCTGAAAAAATATAGAAAAAATAAACATAATCACTATTTTTTTATATAGAAGATAAAATTCTAGTGTGCAGTGGAGTAACATAAAAGTTTTAAAAGCTCAAAGAAAAAGGAATCAGCAATATTCCTCTTAATTTCTTCTCCTCCTAAACTCCAGAATTCAGACTTCTTGTCTCATTACTCAACATCCTTAAGATCTGGAAAGTCATGATTTGATTATCTTAGCAAATATTCTTGATTGGTAAGTACTAGGATGGGGAAAGTTTGCATTTGTAGAAGTTGCAATGAAAGGGATATATTTAGAAATAATAAATGGGAATTAAATTCACCAATGCAAAAAATCTACAGATGTCCATTTTTTTTAATGGCCATAACTAATCCCTTCTATTAAGAAGGGATTCCTTTATGACTTATCCTAAGATTTATTTTGTTCTGAAGTCAAGGAAGATATTTGGCTTTAACATATAAAAGTATATCTTTGTGCCAGAATAAAACAATAAATAAAATGATGAGAAGGAAACCTTTATTAGACTCTAGGTGGACTTGATTAATTCATAATTTTCCCCTTCTAAAATTTATATACATAATACTTTTATGTATTTATATATTTATAACTTTGTGTGTGTTTCCTTGCTTAAAAAACAAAACCAACCCCTTTCCACAATTGCCTGTATTTCTGGCAGAACATTAAGTCAAGAATCATGCAACATTTATCTCTCTACATAGGAGACATTAATACTATTGACAATAATAATACTATCTTGTAAGGTAGTAAGCATTATCAATGCATTTAAGATATTTCTAAAAATAGGAGGTGCTCAGAGCTTTTTAAAAAGCTAATTGAGAAGTACATAGATTTTAGTAAATGTATGCCATCATCCTTAAGCAGAGATGCTACTCAACCATGTTAAGGCTTTTGTTTTACAAAATAATTTGTGAAGAACTACTTCAAAGGTTCTTTTCCTTTTTATTATAAATTTATATTTATTTTAACTTACAGATAAAACACAAAAATGTACATATTGTTTTCATGGGTCGTCATGTGATGTTTCAATATATTATAAATTGCATAATGTTTGCCATATTAACTGACTACATATTTTGTCTTCATTGCCTGAGATTCTGTCTTCCAAGTGATCTAGCTTGTTGCTGATGATTTCTATTGCATATTTAATCTGGTTTATTGTTTTCTTCATTTCAAGGATTTCTGTTTGTTTTGTTTTTCACAATCTCTATCTCTTTCTTGAAGTAATTTTTGTTATCTGCATTTGCTCTCTTATCTCTTTATTGAAGTGATATTTTGTTGCCTGTATTTGCTCTCTTACTTTGGAGATCATTCTAACTATGTACATTCTGAACTCCTTCTCTGACATTTCTTCTACTGTGCTGTGCTATCAATGGATTCTTTTAATGTAGCATCTTGGTCTATTTGGGAAACTTTCTCCCCTTGTTTTTTTTTTTTTTTTTCATGTTGTTCGTGTGTCTTCCCCTCTAGCAGTGCAGATTGGAGGTATTACAATTTCTACCCTATAGACTTATAGTGTCCCTGCAGGTTACCAATACTTCCTCTTTATGGGATAAAATAAACTGGGATATCAATATTAGCAGCACCCAATGCAAACTATATGCAGCCTTAAACCAAATAGTTCCTATTTACATGATTACAGTTTTGTTTCAAGAAACAGGGAATGATGTGTTCAATTACTATCTCCAATATAAACAGCAGGTTTGCCAAAGGGTCTATAGTTTCTAATGGTGGACAATGAGAGAAATGGGGTTGGAGGTGTAAGATGTGCTATTTATGAGGTAAAATGTAAGAATATAGAAATATTAGATCCTAGGAAAAGTGAAGGGGAAATCAAAAGAAGTTGGCTATAGGTATCTTGTTGTTGGATTTTCAGGCCCCAGTCTGTGTCCCAAGATGGAAGCTGCCCCAACTAAAGATGGCAATGGTGGGAGTGAAGATAACCCAAGATGGCAATGGAGGTGTCCCATGATTGAGGTGACTGTTTTCATGGTGAAGGTGGGCCTTCACCAGCTTTGGGCGATGTGTTCAGAGTTGTAGCAGCATGGCGGGTGGTGCTGCTGCGGGGGACTGCCTCCAGGCCCTGTCTAGTGTTCTGAGACGGAGCTTACCACGTGGGGAGTTATGGTGGTGGCTGTAGTTGGTGAATTGGGAGTGGAAGGACCTGCTTAATGTTTAAATCAGGTAAAACTGATTTATATTATCAAACATTTATTTATTTATGATGAAAACATTCAAAATCAAAAAAATTCAAAATTTTTTCTCAGTTTTTGAAATACATAGTACAACATCATTATATATATAGTTAGCCTACTGTGGAAAAGCATATCAGAGCTTCTTGCAACCAACTGTATCTTGGTTCTCATTGATCAACCATTCACCATTCCTCCCTCCTTCCTACTTTCCACCACTTTATGCTCAATGTCTATGATATCAACATTTTTTTTAAGATTTTGCCTATAAGTGGATCATGTAGTATTTGTCTTTCTGTACCTGATTTATTTTACTTAGCATAAGGATCTCCAGTTTTATCCAAATATCACAATTGACATGATTATATCCCCCTTTATGGCTAAATAATCCTTTGTGTATATTAACTGCATTTTATTAATTAAACAGTTGATAGATACTTTTCTGTTACTAGGAATAGTGTTTTGGTAAAAATGGGAATGCAGATGTCTCCTGGGCATGGTTTTATTTCCTTTGGATATACCTACTAGTGGTATTGATGTTTCATAAGATACTTTTATTTTTAATTTTTGGAGAAACATTCATATTGTTTTCCATATTGACTATACTAACTTATATTCCCACCAACAGTTTGTAAAGTTTTTCTTGAAATCCTCACATCAGACTTACATTTTGTCTTTTGATAATCATGGTTCTTATTGAAGTGTAGCGATATCTCACTTCTTTTGGTTTGTTTTTTCTTGATATTTAGGAATACTGAGTTGTTTTTTTTTCTTATACCTGTTGGCCATATGTATATCTTCTTTTAAGAAATATTTTTAGCTCTATTACTTATATTTTAATTGTTTTTTTCTTTTGAGTTTTTTTGTTTGCTTTCTCCTTAATCTCTGTATGTTTCATAGACTCCAGTGGAAACAAAGACTGCATTGAACAAAAAACCCATTCTTTAGTCTACTATTTGTTTTTATAAATGTCAGGGGTCTGATAGTTGGGTACTATACACCATTTTAGGTAACCCAAATACTTAAATTCTTAGATATACTTATTCTGATAAGAAAATTTGTGGTGAAATTTAAGCCATTTCAATACAAATTAAAGCGAACTTTGCATTGTTGATTCACTCTGTTTCCCGATAATAATAATGAGAGCTACCAACTAAAAACTAGGTAACTCCATGGGGCAACCATAGTTTCAATTGATTTTATGTTTGATAAGCTGTATGATTTTCAGAATAGCTTTTTGAAATAGATATTTTACTCTCTATCTTGCAAATGGGTAAAGTGAGATACACAAAAATTAAATAACAAGGTAATGATAAAAAAGTTATACATTAATACAAATTTGAATTTAAACAAGTACTAAAATCCCTCATTTAATCTATTAAAATATGCTGTTTTATTTTAAATTGTCTGTTAAACTCTAATTTTTATTTCTTGTGAGGGAAAATATTTTACACCTTGTCATTATAGTATTATAATATTTTTTATTTTATGTTTATCATCTTGATAGAATCATTATAATTTTTAATCTTCTCTATTTAACAATAAAATTATGCTTAAATTACCCACTATGTTCCCCCCCCATGCAAATATGAACTGGTATTTAAAAAGTGAAACACTTTTTCTACATTCAAATATTTTGTTCTCTGTGAATATTCCCCTTGAGGGGTTTTCTTCTGCTGTTCTTCATAAATCATCTAATCAGTACCCAATTTTGTCTTGCCGACTAAGTAGTTACAGATACATCACTAAGTGACATGTGATTTATAGTTCTGTTAGGTAATCTCTGATGGCAAATATCCTTTAATGTCTTCTTCCTTTGGACTAAGTGCCCTTTATTAGTGATTTCTAGAAGCTTCCCAAAATTGAATAAGAAAATTTAAAACTATGCAATGAAATCAGAACTTCTTCAGTGTATTCCATCAGACTTATGTGTGTGTATTGTATCTCAACTTTAAAGTAATGCTGTATATAATCCTGTTTCCTGGGTTTGGAAGCATACTACAACAATTCCTAAGGAGAGCCACAGAGAATAGAGGATCTCTAAATTGCTTTTTCAACTTGGGCTTGGATTTGTAAAGTTTTCCCAACTTATTTTAGTAGATATTCATATTATACATTAAAAGTTTTATAAAAACCCTTAAAATTTTATGCATATACCAAAGTATGTTATGGAAAAGAAAAACTGTACCATCTGGGAGCATACTAATTATTTTGACTAGTTATTTTAATGGGATTAGTGTTATACAAATAGGTGATTTGTACAATAATTTGACTGCTGGAATCAGTGCTCAGAACAAAATTTAACTTTGTGGCATAAAGTATAACACAAATACAATCTCAAAGATATGCCAGCAATAGAAATATTTTTTGAAAATATTAACAGTCTGTGAAGATATAGCTGCTATTTACCAACTATAACCTTCATTTTCCTATCTGAGGCATACTGTTTAAATACCTGACATGTTTGAGAAAATGTCCTTTGATTTTATGTAAATACACTTGTACCAACCAAATTCTATCTTTCACTCATTCAACCTCTCTGAATTATGATTACATAATGTGCTTTAGCCATATATGTCGACTTTGATATCTTCTAGTCAATGTCAGTTTCTGTAGAAACAGTTCTAAGACAAGAATTTGAGGGCCCATGGTTTAGTTAAGGTTTTCCACACAAAGTGGAAAGGAGTAAAGCAAGAAAGAAAATGAGCTTTGAGACAGAACATGGTTCTAGATGAAGACTGCAATTGGTTTGGTCCACAGAAGGATTCTAGATCACAGACCAGAGTTGTACCCTTTACTGCCCACCAATTCATCTGCCTCACTCCTATAAATAATATAGTATGCATAATAACAATGTTTGTCACATATGTTTATATGCATACTTTAAGTATACTGTTTAAATTTAATAATTTTTTTGTATTCTCTTGAGACATTTATTTCTCAATTTGGCTTGGGAACCTTTTTTGGTCAGTGCATGTATACATCTATGCCATTCATCGTACTGCTTATGTTCCAAGACATTTTTGCATCATATTATAGTCATAATTTCTCCACTAATGAACACCAATCTTTTCAAAACCTTAAGCATGAAAACTGAAGCAATGAACAATATTCTGTCTTTATTTTGTGTATCTTTTAAGGAGAAGTACTAAAGTGGTAATAAAATGATGAAGATACAATGACTTCTTCAAAACACAAGCATAATTTTTAAATTTTATTTTCACTATTGCTTATAATCCTAAAATTATTGTTTCAGAAGTTATAACTGTTATTTTATAAAGTAGAAATACAGGATAGGGATGTGGCTCAAGCGGTAGCACGCTCGCCTGGCATGTGTGGGGCCCAGGTTCGATCCTCGGCACCACATACAAACAAAGATGTTGTGTCCGCCGAAAACTAAAAAAAACCTCTAAATATTAAAATTCTCTCTCTCTCTCTTTAAAAAAAAGTAGAAATATTACAAAAATATTAGCTGATAATGAAAAAGTAGAGATGAATAATAAATTCAGAAAACTAACAAAAAATTCTGCACAGAAAAATTTTGAAATATTTATTTAAAAAGCCTTGCATCAAAGGAGAAGAGAAAGTGAAATTGAGGAAGTTCTAAAAATAACAACAATAGAAAGCTGCATATCAGTTTCTATGGGGTATAATCAAAACAGAACGTATTAGTAAATTAATAGCATTAAAATTTATATAAAAAGTCAAAGAATAAAGAGAAAACTCAAATCAGAAAAGTTAGGGAAGTAACAAAAAGAAAAGAAGAAATTACAAATGATAAAATATATCCATTAGTTAAGATTTAAAACATCAGCTAAACTGGACTGGGATGTGGCTCAGTGGTAAAACACCTTTCAAGCACATGTGAGGCACTGGAGTTAAGCCTCAGCACCACATTAAACAAGTAAATAAAATAAATGTATAAAAAAATCAGCAAAACTGATAATTGAACAGAAATATTTAGAATCATTAAAATTTGCAAACCTCAGAAAAATTAACAAAAATGTGGGAAAAACAAATATATAAAATACAAAATACACAGAATATAACTACTGACACTCAGAATTGTAAAAATATCACAAGAAAGTATTTTGCAGAATTCAAAGAAATTTGAATACATGGTATAAGGAATGACTTCCCAGGGAAAATATAGGCTTTCAAAATCAACTTCTAAAAGAAAGCAAGTTTAGTTAACACAATTCCCATATAAAAAATATAGATTTATAATTCTACCAAAAAGCACAAGATACAAGAATTTGCACAGTTAATTTTATCAAAACTTCTCTTCTATCAAAATTATCACTAAACTAACTTGTGGTTTTAATTTACATTTCTTTGATTATTAATTTGCAATATCATATATATGCGGTTAATTTCATCTGAACATTTGTTTTTGCAGAGTGTTTGCCTGCCAAAAATGGTGCAAATATTTTTCCAGACTGCTATATGCTTTTTAAAAATTATTTTAATTGACACATAATACTTGTACATATTTATGAAGTAGAGTTATTTCAATACTTATGTACAATGCATAGTGATCAAATCAAATAATTGTCATATCCGTCATTAAAATATCATTTCTTTGTATCAGGAACATTCAAAACCTGTTCTACTAGCTAACTTGAAATATACAATTAATTGTTATCACCCATAGTTACCCTACTGTGCTATAGAATATGAGAAGCTGTTCTTCCTGTCCAACTGCACCTGAATCCTTATATCTTTAGCCATCTCACTTCTTTCCTCATCTTAACACATTTACCAGTTTTGAAAACCACTATTCTACTCTTTACTACTAAGAGATCAACATTTTTGGTTTCATATATGAATAAAAATGTGTAATATTTGTGTTTCTGTGCCTGACTTGTTTAACTTAAAATAATGCTCTCCACATTCATCCATGTTGCCAGAAATGATATGAATTCACTCTTTTCAGTGATAGAGTAATATTTCATTGTGTTTATATCTCATTATATTCATTCATTTGTGCCTTGATGAATGCCTAGGTTGATTCCATATTTTGGCTATTCTGAACATTCTGAAATAAACATTGGAGTGAAGTTTCTTCAACACACTGGTTTCATTTCTTTAGATACATGTACACAGTGGGAATCCTGAATTATATGTAGTTGAATCTCTGGTATTTTGAGAAACATTCACACTGCTTTCCATAATGGCTTTGTGTACAAATCCTTGAATGGATATAGATTTTAATTTCTTTTGGGTAAAAGGCAAGACACAGAGTGTTAAGATCATGTGGTGAACACATGCTTAACTTTTAAATTGTTTATTTTTTGTAATTGGTAAATTAAATTTATTTATCTATGTGGTACGTGGTACGGTATAATGTTTTGAAATATGTATGCACTGAGGAATGGCTTCATAGAACTAATTAACATATTCATTAACATTTTAAAAACATTCAATCTGTTGTCTGAAATATTGTTATCATTCACACACTACAGCAGTGTATGGAGCACCCCAGTTGTTCCAAATACTCAATCATAGTTACCCTACTGTGCTATAGAACACTGTACTAACCTATAGTATGGTCAGTCTTTTTACACTTAAACATTGTAATACATATATGGTAGTATCATACAATAATTATTTTGGAGGGGCAGTACTGGGGATTGAACTCAGAGGCACTTGACCACTGAGCCACATCCCCAGCCCTATTTTGTATTTTATTTAGAGACAGGGTCTAACTGAGTTGCTTAGTGCCTCACTTTTGCTGAGCCTAGCTTTGTGGTCATCCTGCCCTCAGCCTCTGGAGCTGCTGGGATTACAGGCATGTATCACCCCACATGGCTCAATAGTTTTAATTTGTGTTGACAATACTAATAACAAGAATATTTTAATGTCCTTACTTAAAATCTGCCAACTATTTTGTTTACTTTTTTCAAATTGCTTTTCATGTTTGTTTCATTAAGTTTTGGGTGTTCCATATGTTTTCTGGATACAATTCTTTTATCAGAAATATTACTTACAAATATTTAATGTTTTCTTCCATTGTATGATGTCTTTTTGTTTTCTTAAGAGTATTCTTGAAAGAGAAAAAATTCTTAATTTTAATAGTCTATTATATAATTTTTGAGTGGTAGAAAATTTTTATTATTTAACAAAATAACACTGAATATCTTTGTCATTGACAGTAAAAAATGAATGTTGCTTATTTTAAATTGAGGAAATTATATTTTCCATGATAGTAAATTAGTAAATAATTTAAAAACTGAAAGTAATTATATTTTTTATAGTCTAATATATTATGTATCTTATGAAGCCATAAACATACCAAGTAAACATTTGCTTTAACCTAAGGTTAAAAAGAATTTCTATTCTATTTTCTTCTTATGCTGTCTATAATTTAAGATTTTATACTTAGACTTTTGGTATATTTTAACTAACCATTTATATGACTTGAAATATGGCTTAGTGGATTTTTTTGCTTTGGTGTGCACATGAATAACTAATTATTCCAGCAGTATTTGTTTAAAAATAACCTTTTCTCCACTGAAGTATGTTATAATTTTGTCAGATATCTACTATTTTTGGAGTCTCTGTTTGGCTCCAGGGATCTATTTATCTGTCATTATATTAAAAATCACACTTTCTTATTTATTATGTATTTCATTATACATATTGATTCAAGTTATATAAATTCTTCAATTTGGCCCTTTTCAAGTTTTGACCATTCTAAAATCCTTGGAGGAAAAGTTTACTTAGGCTTACTGTTTCAGAGGCTCATTTAGAAACTGTAACTTTGGGCTGCAGGTGAGGCAGAATATCATGGCAGAAGAGTGTGGCAGATAGAAGAAACTCAGGATGTGGCAACCATAAATCAGAGATCTCCACTCATCTTGGAAAAAATATAAACCCTAACAATACACAGCAGTGACTTACTTCTTCCAGCTTTACCTTACCACCTATGGTTACCAACAGTTAATCAATACCAGCACAATAATCTACTGATTAGGTTATGACTCTCATAATCTAATCCCTTGACCTATCAACAGTCTTGCATTCTCTCACACATGAGCTTTTCTGGGACACCTTATTATCTAAACTATAATATTCCCCCCTCACCCCCAAATTTCTTGCCCATCTCACAGTGCAAAATACATTCAGTCCATTTGCATTGCACACTTTCCCTGGCTTCCCAGTTCTTCCTTTGAAATATTGGTGAAGCCTCCATGATCCTCTAAGCATTCTGAATTCTTGGAGAACTAACACCATGTGTTGGATGCCAGGGTTTGCCTCCATCTCAAGCAGTAGCCAAGTATACTGGGACCACGGGTTGCAGCAGCCACTGAGTGCCTGGGCATCTGAGGACAGTGAAATGGGGAAAGTTTGCAGGGACAGAATTGCTGCAGTCAACCCAAGAGGGCAATGCATGAAAACATGAGAAGGACACTGAAGTGGCAGTGGAGATCCCAGAGATTAAGCAATGCCAGTAACATGGAATGTCTGCCAAGGAAATCTGTAGAAATCAAGCAGACACAAGCCAAGAGAGAGGCCTATACAAGCCTTCTGGTGAGAACACATGCCATGTGCCCCAGATGCTGGATGTGGAGCTACAGGACTTGTTCACCCAGATGGAATTTAGCCTGCTTTGGCCCCATCACTTATTTATATGCCCCTATTTTCTTCCTTGTCTAATGGCAATGTTTACTCTGTTATCACATATTATATATATGTGACTTGTTTTTGATCTTTATAAGGGAAAATATACAAGAGTTTACCTTGAGTCTCAAATGAGAATTTAAACTTTTAATTTGGGGTAATACTGGAACTGGTACGCCTCCAGGAACCTTTGGAAATGGACTGAGTGTATATTGCTCTACGAGGTAGGCATGAGTTTTGGGGGACTAAGGTTATGTTATGGTTTAGATATGAGTTGTCCCACAAAAGCTCATGTGTGAGACAATGCAAGAATGTTCACAGGCTAAATGATTAGATTGTGAGGGTTGTAACCTATTTGGTCATTAATATGCTGATGTTGATTACCTGGGTGGTAACTATAGGCAGGTATGGTATGACTGAAGGGCATGGGTTACTGGGGCCTATCAATGGGGTTTATATCCTTTCCCTGATGATTGGAGCTCTCTTTCTGATTCTGGTTGCCAGATTTTGAGTTGTTTCCTTCCATCACCCCCTTCCAACATGACATTCTGCCTTACCTCAGGCCCAGAGCAATGGAGTCAGATGACTGGTGGAATGAACCTCTAAAACCATGATCTTTTCCTCTAAGTTGTTCTTTGTGGGTTTTTAAATATTTTTTTAAATTATATATGGACATAAAATCTTTATTTTGTTTATTTTTATGTGGTGCTAAAGTTCACCTCACACGTGTGAGGCAAGCACTCTGTCACTGAATCACAACCCCAGCCTTCTAAATTGTTCTTATCAGGTATTTTGGTCACAGTGATGCAAAGCTAACAGAAAATATCTAACCCTATATAACTATATCTAATCCATCTGTGTTATCTTTGTATCTATTTATCTATATCCATCCACACACTGGAATAATATTCAACCATGAAGAAGAATGAAATTCTGTCACTTGAAGAAAAATCAATGAAACTAGAGAACTTGTGTTCACTAAACATTAGGTTCACCAGACACTTAAAGACAGGTTACTGCATGCTATCTTTTAGTTATGGAACTAATAAAGAAAATAAATAAGCAAGTAAAATGTAGATGTGTAAGTTGATGAGGTATTTACCAGTACTGGGAAGGGTGGGGGAATGAAGGTACAAGGGTAAATAGACATCAATTCATAATGTAGGCATATATGTAAATATCACAGCATATCCCATTATTCTATACAAAATTAAAAAAAATAAATTATTGAAAAATGATGTGGTTTAAAACAACAACCACCTATCATCGTTTATAAATTTTGTGTTTATATGGCGATTTTGTTTCCCATTTTTTCTTTCTTAGGCTAAATCATGTAGCTTCGTGAAAATTTCCTTTGTATATCAATGGACAAGAAAGAAGACAGCTGTTTCACTAAACATATTGTCCAAGAAAAGTGAAAAAAGCTAGGGGCTGGGTTATGGCTCAGCAGTAGAGCGCTCGTCTTGCATGTGCAAGGCCCTGGGTTCCATCCTCAGCTCCACATAAAAATAAATTAAAAAGTTATAAAAAAAAGAAAAAAAAACTACAAAAATATTTCCACATTTAATCTACCAGAATAGTGATATATTTATTTTTGTACATATTGCTTGATCCTATTTATTAATATTTTAAATAAAATTTACTATGTATTTTTTGATGATTTTTGTATATTTAATCAAATGTGTTGGTCTTTTAGTAAGCGTTTTTCACATCTGTGACCAAAAGACCTGACAGGAAGAATTAGAAGAGGGAAGGTTTCTTAGGGACTCCAGGTTTTAGAGGTTTCAGTCCATAGATAGCTGACTCCATTGCTCTGTAACCATGATGAGTTAGAACATCCTGAAAGAATTGAGTGAGGTGGAGAAAAGTTGCTCAGGACATGGAAACCAGGAAGCAGATAGCTTCTGTTTACCAGAGACAAACTATAAACTCCAAAGGCACGTCCCCAGTGACCTACTTCCTCCAGCCACTCACCCTAACTGCCTGTAGGTACCACTGAGTTAATCTGGATCCATAGATCAATCTGCTGATTAGGTTAAGGTTTTCATAATCCAATCTTTTCACTTCTGTAAATTATTCCATTGTCTAACACATGAAGTTTTGAAGGATACTCATATCTAAACCAGAAGTTTGAATAATTTTTTTATCATTTATTCATCAATAGCCAATAGATGTCTATAGGATCTATAGAGGTATACCATATTTCTTGTTTAGTCATTTTTATTCTTTTCTATTATCAGTTTGGCAAGGGGACTATCACTCCTATCAAATTTTTTGGAGACTTTACCCTTGTTTGTGTTGATTTTCTATTCATCTGCTTGTTTTCTAGTCCAAAGATATTTGCTCAGAATGTACATATTTATACTTTATACTTAACTTTCTTTTGTTTTTCTCTGTTATCACAACTTTTTGAAAAAGGAAGATTGGATGATTATTTTAATAAAAGAATTAAAAACCACAACTTTATTTTTTAATACTTGTTCAGGATATTTCACAGATTTTTTTAGATTACCCTTTTAATAAAGCTGTTTTAATATTTAGTGCAATTGTTCTCATGGTTTCTACTGTGATCCATTAATTATTAGTATTTTACTACTTAATCCTCAAACATTTTGGAATTTCTAGATTTTTATTATTTATTTCTAATACAATTTTTATTGTCAGAGAGAATACTCTATGATTTAAAAACTCTGAATTGATTGAGATTATTTTTAAAGTTCACCATATGATTTATTTTGTTATATGTTCCACATGCATTGAAAAGAATGTTTATTGTAATATTTGAAGTAATGTTCTATACATGAAGTCACAATATTTGGAAGTGTTCGAAATCATTTCTGTTGTCGTATTTTGCCCAATTGATCTACTAATTCTCGAGAAAGTAGCATTAAAGTTTTAAAATATGACAGTAGATTTTTCTATGTAGTCTATTATTTGGTAAAATGGCTAGACTATAGATCTACATTTTATGTAGATAAATTGTGCATACACAAGATTTGGAGTTGCTATTACTGAGTTGGGAAAGTCTACTGTGGAATAGCTTCTGATATCAGTGTATCCAAGACAAAAAAGTAATTGGAATTGAAAAGCTTGAAAGATGAGTATTTCAGAAGAATTATAGAAGTGAATATGTCCTAACTGTGAATAGATTCAAAATAGACCTTCTAATGGAAACTTTCTTCATTAACCATCTTTTCAAAAATCTTCTTAGCATTTGTATACTCAGCTAGAAATGTGTTATCCAATCTGTTAACATTACTCTGATTTATTTTTATATAATTTTAGTTTCTCTTGATCTAAGCCTCTCAAATTTTTTAAAGCAGAATTCTTGCCAATTATTTTTCTTTTTCCTTTCTACCTGATGCCTAGAGTTCTCTAAATTGTAACTAATCATGAGGATATGAACCACAAAATACTTGTGTTAAAAGGAACATAAAAGATCATCTCAGCTGACTCCTACCTAATGGTGAGAATCCCACTACAAAATCCCCACTCCAGGATGTTAAGCCTTTCCAATAGACTTCCAGTGAGAAGAATGATTTTCTTTGATTCAGTCAATTCCATAGTTGGTCTACCATAAAATAACATTAATTGGAAATTAACCTTAATTTCTTTGTAAAATTAATGAGAATGCAGATGTTCATAATTTTTAAAAAATGCATTATATATTTAAAAAATAATGATAACTGGCTGTGTAACAATGTGTTTTTTAGAGAATCTATGCACACATGTACATACTAACAAACCTAGACACTAAATTTCTCTTTCAATCAAACATAATTTCCCCCAAGATAGAATAGAACATTATCAAAATTTCAATGAAGTTTAACCAAAATCTAGCTTGTGCCAAAAAAAAATAGAATAAATTAATGAATGTGTAAGTGGATTCTTTATTGGCTTGTTTTGCTGCAAAGTCTGTTGTTAAATCTAACAAGTGCCCCAACTGATCACCAAAGTGCAAGTACTGCAAATAAGGAGGGGGTGTTTTACAAATGAACAAGTTTTATATTTGTTCTGCTATCAGAATTGGGAAGAATACACAAAGTATACCAGTAATTGTCTACCCAAGTGAACAAGAATTTGTAACAGGAAATGGAAGAAAAATTAATTTTAATTAAGGACTATAGGCAACTCAACCAATGACCTTTTTGGTTAATTCTTAGCTCTGATTAATTATTAAGGGCCTTGACAAAGCAACAAAAGTAGCAGCAGTACTAGTCATGGTCTTGTTAAATTACATTAAAAAGGTAACCAATTTCAGGAAGAAAAAAAAAGAATCCAAGAGACAGTTCTACTTGTACCTTCCAACTTCTAAGACACAGATAAACATTCCTCATGATATTTCATCATTGTTGTTATGCAACAATGACATATACATTCTGTGCTTATAAAATTAGTATTCATTTGATATACTTTATTATGCAATACATTTCAATTTGTAACTTAGTTTATTATTCACATAAAGCCAGATGCTCTGAGTATTATAGCTATTGTAGGCGAATTCACTGGCATCAATTGTATAATGGTGTTAAAATAATTTTAGTAGACATCTCCTGTCTATAATAAATTTTTATATTACTTTTTCCCTCTTAAAAATACAGATCCTATTAAAATTACCCTAAAATCCACTGGTTCAAAATTAAATATTTAATATTCATTCGTTTTATTGTTCCAAAACCTATCAGTTTTTCTCTTTAAAACTGATCATTTTACTTCACAATAATCTTATTTAAATATGCAGCCTTTCTTGCACTATCCGGGAAAGGCAGACTCTACACAGTTCTCATGGTTCCTTGGTGGGATGGTCACTTAATGATCAAATTAGAGCTCACTCAACCAGATCTGTGGTAACAACAGTTAGTAGGCTGCAGTTAGTTCTCTTGTTCAGATTTACAGAGCATCCAGGTGGAGTTCATTATTGTGAATCACCCAGCATGGTCCCCTGGCAGCAGATTAAGAAAACAGTCTAAATTAGAGATGGCTGTACTGCTAAACTTATTCCTCGTTCAAAATGTAAGGACCCCCTATGCTTAGCTACATACATCTTATCAGTAGCTGCCTTCTATCCAGGGAGGTCTCTATTACTATTTGCTGCTGTATTTGTACAACACCTAAAATATTTATGAAGCTGAAAGCTGAAAAATTACAGATTTTCAGCTAATACATTCCACAGCTGCATGTTCTTGGTTTGCAAATTTATAACTGGGAATTTACTACTAACAAATTCCAGCTTTTGAACAATTGGATGTGCTTCTCTAACTTGCTGTGTCGCCTAATCTCTGTTACTCTCCCTCCTCAGGCTGAGATGGCTGCAATGGTGGTACAGCCTCTGGGGAGGGAGGAGGGACAAGTAGAGGGAACTATCTGCCATCAGTCACCAACAGCCCCTCTGGCTGATTAAGTAGCAGGTGTTAATAGGAACCCAAGGGAGTGCTCTCTGGTTCCCTTTAGCTAGAATGATAGTGACATGATTCAAGGCCTGAAGGGCTTAGGGCCCTTTGAGGGAGGGGGAAGGGAAGTGGACTTGTAAAGTGGAGAATAATAGAGAGGTATGTTGTTTTGAAAGGCTTCTTCTAATGCTTAGAAGATATGCAGTTTTTGAAGACTTTAACAAATGAAAATTCTGATACAGATGTGCCAGGCATATAAATAAAGTGTAAGCAAGTATACTCCAAAATTACCACTCTCCATAAATTTGTTTTCATCATAGCTTTATGAGAAACAATATCATAAGATTTAATTCATATTTTGGACAAGCATTTGTAAAGTAAGTAGGAAAGGAAGCAGACATTATAAAAATATTGTGAAGATATGTTGGACCTTTTCAAAATAGCCACGCATGTGTGTACAAATCAAATGCAAGGAGTTAAGAGATGAGCTTGATATTCTGAGTCATAATGTCTATTAAGCCACATTGAAAAATTTGTTTATTGTAAAATTAATTTGTTCTTTTATCTGTCTCAGAAAAGTGCTTTAGTATCTGAGTTTTAAGTTTGATGAATATATAGCATTAAAATATTTTAATATTTAGCATAACATTTTAAGGGATGTCACTATCATTCTAGCTAATAATATATTTAAACATATCATAATTATATTAAAAAATTAATTTCTATGAAATAAATATGCCCACGTAAAAATCAGAAACATTATTAATTTATGGAAAACAAATAACAACCAAAAACAACATTATGAGTACCCCTAAGTTGCTCTCATGCTAAAAGCATCAATTACTCTTTGCACTTGATATAAGTGGAATGCATCTTATATTCTTTTGTGACTTATTTTACATACCATTTTTGTGAGCTGGACATATAAAATGCTAGGTATATTTACTGTTTATTCTTTATAATTTTTCTTATTATATAATTGGATGAATATGTATAATTAATGTATATATTATGATATTACAGGCCATTGATTCTTTTCCAATTTGAGGAAAGAATTCATACATAGTGTTGATATGAGAATTTTGATGTATGTATTTTAGGGAGGATTGGTATGTATTTCTATTTGGTATAAATCTGTAAGTGAAATTGCTGAATAATCAGGTATGCACATGATCAACTTTAGTAGTAATTGCAAGAGACTCTACTCTTATACCAAGGTCTAATTGTTTTGATTTTTCCACATTCTTATCAACATTTATTATTACACTTATTATTTTTTTCTTCTATTTTAGCAATCATAGGAAACCTGTAGTAGCTTCTCTATGTATTTTTAATTTGCATTTCCCTAATAATGAATAAAATTGATCACTTTTTCTTAAATGTTATTGCTTTTTCTAGCTTTTACTTATTGATGAAGAAAACTTTTATATGTTCTGGATACAAGCTTTTTTAAAAGCTTTTTTAAAAATATTCTGGATATTCTTTTTTATACACCTTTATTTTACTTATTTATTTCTATGTGCTGCTTATGATTTAACCCAGTGCCTCACACTTGCTAGGCAAGTGCTGTACCAGTGAGCCACAATCCCAGCCCTAGATACAAGTATTTCTTGAATATAGTAATTGAGAATATCTTTTCCCACTCCAAGGTTTCTGTTTTTATATTATGAGTGATATCACTTTTGTGAAACAATATATTAATTTTACATATTCTAATAATCACTGTGTTCTGATGGTTGGCAAAATTTTGCTTTTTTATAATAATGAAGAAAATTAACTATGATTTAGGATAACTGTTATAAACTCGGAAAATATATCTAAAATCATTCAAGTCTTTTAAAAGTGATTAAAGTTAAAAAGAATCCAGAAGGAGTCAACTCATAAAAAATTAAGAACACCATTGTTAAAATCTCTTGATATTTGGCCTGTGGCTATCTCCGGTCCATATAACACGAAGCTTTTGAAGCTAACTTAGAAAGTCACATCTTACTAGTGCTCAGAGTCAACAGATAAAATTCAGGTCTTCTAGAGTTACTGGAAAGGAGGTAATAGAAAAATGCCTTTTAAATCCATCCTGGCCCTTTGTAGACCTCTCAACTAAGCATGGTTTATGCAAGTGCTTTATTTATTTGTTGCTATTTTCTTAATTCACTGTAGTTGATATTAAATCCTAGTGACACAGTGGGTCTTTCTCTTACAAACCTTAGTGGAAAATTAAAATACATTATTGGTGAGGATGCCATCTAGAGATCTAGATAGAGTAAGGTTTTAAAATGATGCGCTTTTTAAAAAAGATATTCATTAGCAGATTAAGAAAGTTCTTACTCATTTCTATTTTTCTAAGAATTGTTAAAATAAGAGGTCTAAATCATCTACTGAGATACTCATGTGATTTTTCTTCGTATTTGTGTTGACGTATTGAATAAATGTATTGATCTTTAAATGTTAGTGATAATTACATAATTATTCCATAATTGAAGAATGATTTCAAAACATATATTGTTTGATTTATTTAATATTTTGTTTGAGATAATTACTATGTTTATATCAGAGAGGGCTTGTAAATGTTCTTCAATATGATGTACTGGCAATGTTTTGAAATAAATATTAGGATACCTTTTCTTTTTCTGTTGTCCAAAAGTTTGGGCTAATCTTGTCTACCTTGATATATTTGGAAAAATTCAGTGGTGAAGTCAATGGTCCCTGGTTGTGTGTGTGTGTGTGTGTGTGTGTATGAGTAAGAGAGAAAGAGAGAATTTAAAGAAAGTGTTAATATTTTGTCAGATCTATAACTGTTAATGGTTACTACAATTTTTACTTTAAATTACTGTGAGATAATTGTTTTCAGAAATTTTTTTAATTTTATACAAAGTTTAGAGTTTATTTGCATGAAGTCATAAATAATGTCTTCTAGGAGATTTAATAATGTTTATATCCTATTGAATTCATTTATTTGTGATATAGATTTTTTTCTCTTTGCTCCTAATTGGCTTTCTAAAGATATTTCAGTTTTATTAACTTTTCAGAGAACTACAACTACTATTAATGAGTAGCTAATATCAAATATTGAAAATTTCTTCGCTACTATATCCTTGATCTTGCATTAGCACATTAGTTCTCCGTTTTCCTCCTCTGTGCTCTGCTTGGATGTTCTTGCTGTATCTCTCATCATCTTCACCAACCTATTGTTTACCTTTATCCAGTTTGATGTTCAACAATTTTTTTAACACATTGTTCTTTCCGATGCTATATGACTATTTAGCCTTCTTGTAGATTCCGATTTTCCATTGATTCTATCATTTTTCCATTTTTTTCTTATACATTTTATTACAATTTTTATAAGTATTTCAAATTCCTTCTCTGCTGATTTAGTCTATCAGTCATTTATGAGTCTTCTATTATCTTTTGCCTTGTTTTTATTTGTAATGAGAGTCTAATTTATTTTTCACATTCATAATAATTTTTACATATACACTAGAATTGGCATGTAAACTAACATGGACTTGAGATAATAAATATCTCTCACCAGAGAGCTTTCTGTCTTTTTCTCTGTTAGGCCCTTAGGCTGAGGGACAGATCATATCAATTCAATTGGTTATTCTGGCAGTTGAGGTTTTTTCCCAGGTTTAGTAAGACTTGATCTTCTCTGGTACATCCTCAATTTCTACAAAGGGCATAAGGAACTTCCAAGAAGTCTAAAGGGTGGCTTATCCTCAGGCTTGGAAGAAAAATCTGGCAGATAATCTCGAGGGTAAACCTAACCCAAACATAAAATTCGCATCTATCCCAGAAGATATTTGTTTCCTAATCACATGTACCTGTGACAAATTTTAAAAGTTGTTTTGTTTTCTTTTTTGTTTCTATTGCTTTAGCATATACCACTGTCTCCAGAATTCTAGGTGTCCCTCCAGCTTCAGGCAAAATGCCTTTGTTTGCCCCCTGTACCCCATTGATGGCTTACATCTTGTACTAATCACAATGTTACCTTCAAGAAAAAAAAAAAGTTTCTGGAACCCTGCTCACCTTGGAAGACTTTAAATATGTAATTCCATTCCTATTGTCCTTGCTTCACTAAATTCCCTTTCATATTTTTAAAATATTAATTTATAACTTAATTGGATTTTTCCAGTTTAGCGGTGGGAGCATTGTTCTGTTGCTCTCTACTATATCTTACCAGGAGTAGAGATCAAATAATTTTATTTATTGGGTCCAAGTAAGTGCTACATCTTCATCATACTCAGATAAGAGATGTACTTCCTAAGGAACTTTAAATCAGGGCTATGCTGGAAAATGCTTAACTAACACTCTAGCTTTGGAGGGGAGCCCCAATTTTTAAGTTTACTTAGTTTCATGATGTAAAACGTTCCATCATGGCCAATTTCAACCTACCTAAATGATGTCACGAGATGCAGAGTTAGAAAAAGGTGTGTACTTCTGTGTAAAATCAAATCTACGTGACAGAATGTTAAAATAAGTTTCTGTAACAACTAAGGGTTGAAAAACTAATTTGCTCATATATTGTTTTGTGGTTTTAGTCATATTGATCTCTCAATAGAAAGAAAGGTTTTATTTCAAAGGAACTCAAGGTTTGGAGCTCTGTGAGTGAAATTAAATGTTTAAAAACACTAAATATTCTGTAAATTATTGGTATATATACTTTTATATGTATTAATTCTCATTATTATAATGATCTTAATGATTATTGATGGTTTATTAGTGAGATGGTCAAACCAGTAAACACTTCAGGAGTTTGTATACATAAATTCATATGTACATATGTGTGTGTGTGTGTGTGTGTATACACATACATCTGTATAAATAAATAAATAAATAAATAAATATTTATTTAAATATTTATTTAAATAAATATACATCATATATATGATGTCTCAGATATTTTTCATTTAAAGATTTAAAAATAGAAATAATTATAGAGATATACCAAAGAGATTCTCAATTGAAATGTGTTTACAATTAAATTACAATGAAATGCTGTAAAAGTCACTACTTCTTTTTAGAATAATAACATTTTAAAAGACTACAAAATTTTGTACTATTTACAGTATACTGAGAAGTTTCATTCCTATGGCTTCATTATAAGACATTTATACCCAATGTTTAGAGAAAAGGTAAATAGTTTATATTTTTTAATTTGTTCTAATTAGTTATACATGACAATAGAATACATTTTGACATATCATACATAAATGAAGTTTAACTTATTCTTCTGGTTATACATGCTGTAGAGTTACACCAGTCATAATAATCATATATGTGCATAGGGTAATAATGTCTGATATATTCTACCTTTTGTTGTTGCTATTTATTTAATTATTTATTTATCGGTACTGAAAATTGAACTCAGGGGCACTCAACCACTGAGCTACATCCCCACCAGTATTTTATATTTTGTTTAGAGAAAGGGTCTCACTGAGTTGCTGAGCATCTCACCTTTGCCGAGGCTGGCTTTGAACTCATGATCTGTTTCAATCTCTGGAGCTGTTGAACTACTGAAACTACAGGCATGTGCTACCATGCCCAGTTTATAGTCTACCTTTTAAGAGAGAAGAAAATAATTTTATCTGGGTAGAACATCCCAGAAGACTACAGAATCAGCTCTGAAAGAATCTTAAGTAATTCTGAAATGGACAACAGAAAGAAAGCAAAGAAAGGATAGAAGAAGGGAGAATGAGGAAGATAATGAAATAAAAAAGTCTTATGCAGATTTTTCACCTTTGGGAGACTTAAAATAGAGGATTTTGTAGCCAAGAGTGGACATGTGCACAAACCATTCTAATAATGGCTGTACAAAAGGAAGTCCTGCGTCATTCTTGCTCCAACATAAGATGCTAGAAATTGTTGGGAGTCAACTCGGCTCCAAAGACTAACTTCCCCATTGCTGGAGAAGAGCTGTCCAATGGTGAGCCCTGCTGGCTCACATGATCCTTACCCACCAATCAGACTAGCCCTGCTGGCTCACATGATCCTTACCCACCAATCAGACTAGCCCTGCTGGCTCACATGATCCTTACCCACCAATCAGACTAGCCCTGCTGGCTCACATGACCCTTACCCACCAATCAGAAAGAACCTTGTGCCAAATCTGTTAAACTGTCAACTGTCAAACCACCTCCGGCTCTATAAATATGCAGAGCTGTTCCTCAATAAACGGGTATTTTCTCCGATGAGGAGCCTTGTTAGTTCTTTCATTGGTGCTGAAACCCGGGAGGGGGGAATGCTTCGCTGCTCAAGGGCCCCCTCTTTCAAGGCTTGGCGTCCTCGTCCACTCTTTAGAGCGCTGCTACTACTCACACAACACTGGCTCTTCAGTAGGTGGGTTCCCCTATTGGGTATCCAACTTCAGATGGGCTACGCAGGGGCTTTGACAGTGATCTGACACCCAATCTGGAGGAGAGAACGCACCCCACCACGACCTTCACGGTCATGATGGACTCTCTGGAGCCTGGTTCATGAGCAGGAGGTACTGAGGGGTGGAAGAACAGGCACTCCTCTTGATCTCTCTCTCTCTCTCTCTCTCTCTCTCTCTCTCTCTCTCTCTCTCTCTCAACCACCCTTGTCCCTCTCCTGACCTATGGGGGCCTCTACTTCCCTCCCTGCAGACTCCCCCTTATTAAATTCTACACACAAGATTGGTCTTACTATCAATTAGACAATCAAAGTCAATGGACCCTAGGAGGATCCCTAGATCCCACAATTCTCAGAGATCTGTTTAACTTCTGCAAGAGCTCAAAAATGTGATAGGAGATCCCCTATGTTGAGGCTTTTTTTCTCTTCTTCGTTCTCACCCTGACCTATCCGGCAGATGAACCCCCTGACTACCGACCTCCCCCATTGGCTCCATCCAGCCCCTCAAGTGCTCCCCCTGACTCGGCCGACACCTTTAGTCCCCCCCAAACTAGGTCCTGAGAGTTTCAATGGGTCCTCCAGGCTTATAGCCTCACTTATATGTTATTGGCTAATACTCTCCTTCTAGAAGAATGCAGAGTCTGGGAACTTGCCAGAGCCCATGAGGATGAAACTCATCAAGTTAATCCCAATCACCCTCTGGGGCCACTTGCTGCCCCAGATCAAACTCCCAACTGGGATTATAATACACAAGCTGGCATACAGAGTAGGGACCGATTCTCCGCATATATTATTGCTAGGCTCAAATAGTAGCACGTAAGGCTGTCAATTTCCAAAAATTACAAGAGACCCCATCAGAATTTCTGGATTGGCTTATGAGAGCCCTTCAGTAGTAACCTAGATCCCGAAACCCCAGATGGCTGTCAAGTCCTTATGACGTATTTCTTCTCACAGAACTACCCTGACATCTGGACCAAACTAAAAAAGCTTGAACAAGGCCCTGCTATCCCCCAGACTGAGATCTTGGCAATAGCCTTTAAGATTTTTATGCTCACCCAGCCCCTACAGGATGCTTCCTCGGGTCTCCGCCCATCACTGCAGGTCAAAACATCCTGGACGCCTGCTTCAAGTGTGGCAAGGAGGGACACTGGGCCAGGGCATGCCCTTCACCATGCACTTTGCATACCCCATGCCCTAAATATCAACAGCAAGGTCATTGGGGCTCTGACTGTCCTAGATCCTGTAGGAGGCCTATGGCTAGGGAACCCTCTGACCTTCTGGGCATGGCAATCGATTGACAGAGTCTTGGGTCCTTGTCCCCAGCCATAATGAGACAGGAACACAGGGTGCAGATTCAGGTGGATGGGCACAAGGTTTACTTTCTCCTTGATACCGGGGCTACCTTCTCAGTCCTGACAGAATTCTGGGGGCAAACAGTGCCATCCACCTCTCCTATTGTCGGGGTAGGAGGAAAGACCATCTATCCAAAAAAGACTCCCTATTACTCTGTTCTATAGACAACTTCCTATTCTCTCAGATGTTCCTAGTTATGCCCCAATGTCCAGTTCCTTTGCTGGACTGAGATATTCTCTCTAAATTCAATACAAAATCAATATCTGGGCTCCTGGCATCAGTCAGGCCCCAGAATTCGCCTGCTCATTTTTCTGGCCCTTTTGGCAGAAGACTGGCCATTCTGCTCCACTTGTGAGGCTGACATGAAACACCATACTAAAAAGTCGACCCTGGTCGGCCCGATTGTTCAGCCTATTATTCAGGACTTTCTTAGCAAGGGGTACCTCCGTTCTGCTCATTCCCCTTACTCACATACTAGCGGTAAAAAAGCCCAACGGGTCCGATTGCTTAGTTCAGGACCTACGACTCATCACCTCTATTAGGCCCATACATCCTTCGGTTTCCAATCCATACACCCTGCTCTCAGATCCCCCACACTGCCACCTACTTCTTGGTCATAACCTGGACTGTCCCTCTTCAGGGATCTCGAGATAGTCCACACCTCCTTGGTCAAACCTTGGCCTCTGATCTCCAATCTTTTCACCCCCAGTGCCCTGAATCCACCCTCGTGCAATATATTGATTATTGTCTGGCAAATCTCTTTGCCCACCTGCAGGGAGGAAAGCACCCCAACACAGCCTTTAAGGCTATGGTACTTCTTCCTTGGGTAAGATTCAAAAGTCCTAGAAAGTCCTAGTCCTCTCATCTTTAAGACTCAGCCACTAGAGAGATGCTTACCCTCCCTTTCCTCTCTCTTGCCCTGCTTCTCCTCTCTTTTCAGCACTGGGGCTATCTGGCCTCTCCAGAAGGGGTCCCGAAAAGCCTTGGCCAAGGTCTTCCATGGCTCTGTCTCTGTCCAGGACGAGAGCTTCGACTGTCAGGATTCAGTGACGACCAATCTCTGCAGCTCAAACCTGCCACTTAGGCACTCCTGATTTTTTGGCTCTAGTGGGGATGCCCCTTTTGCCAATTAATCAGTTTCCTCCTTCTCTGAGTCCTCTTCCCTCCTCCTTACATGGGTAATGTGTCCTCTCTGCCAGTTGACTCTCCCCTACAATGCCTCTTGGATCAAATATAGCACCCAGGCATGGCCCACTTATCCCTTAGATCCCTCCATTCTAAGGAATTCTTCCAGGCTTTCTTCTTTCTCTGATCCAGTTCTGCTCTCTGCACCTCTTGCAAACCTCTACAAATACTTCTAGACCATAAAACGTGTGCTCAACAGATGACACAGTTCTCCTACTTAATTTCTTGGCCCTAAAGGGATATTGGACCTCTCCACAAAAGGCCCAAATAGCATGTAAAGAGGTCACATATCTAGGGTTCTCTATCTCTCAAGGGAAAAAAGCCATTACAGTAGACAGAAAACATCTTATCTTCTTGGATTTGGCTGGGGACTTCAGGGCCTGGAATTTCTCCCTCCTTGCCAGGCCGCTATATAATCTGGACAAGGGACCCCAAGATGAACCCCTACCCTCAGTGGCAGGGAATCTCTTTACAATCCTTAAAAAGGCCCTCCTCTGGGCACTCGCCCTGCATCTCCCCGACCTCTCCTGACCCGTCACCCTCTATGTAAAAACAGGGACAAAGTCTGGGCATTCTGGGAATATGGCCCCACATTTGCACCAGTGGCTTACCTATCCAACCCCACCATCAGGGGCTGGCCCATTACTCAGAGCCCTAGCAGCGGCCCATGACCTCCAGAAAGAAGCACACAAGCTTACCTTTGGCTCCCTGCTAACCATCTTATCTCCTCACCATCTAAAGGATTTCCTCACTTAAAGGGGCTACAGTCACTTCCTCCTTCCAGGGTTCTATCCCTCCTTGTCTGTCCTTGAAAATCCCTCCATCTCTTTTCAGCCCTGCTCTCCATTAAACCCTGCCTCCCTCTTCCCATCTTCTCCCTCACAAGATCCCATCCACAAATGCCTAGAGGTATTAGAGATGATTTTACCCTGCCCTACCACCATTTCTGAGGGACCCCTACCCTCTTATACACGAAGGGGTTTAAGTGCCGGGGTATGCTGTCGTTTCTCTCTCATCCATCATAGAGGCAAAACCTTTCCCACCCAATACCACCAACCAACAAGCTGAACTCATAGCTGCAACAGGGCATGCGAGCTAGTGGAAGGAAAACCCTCTCCCATATACAGAATACGTCTTCCATATCCTGATCTCCCACACTGCCATTTGGAAAGAAAGGGGGCTACCACCAGAGGGATGGCAGTCATTGATTCCACACTTATTTCTGGCCTAGTACGAGTCTCCAGGCTGCCTTCCCAACTGGGAATAATCCATTGCAAGACCCATCAAACTGACTCCTCCGTTACTACTATGGGGAATTCCAAGGCTGATCAAGCAGCTCCATCAGCCACCCTCTCCACTATTCTTCATAACCACCGGGGATTGGCCCAAAGATCTCCAACAACTCTTCCAGTTTCTCCACTCTCTATTCCATTCTAGTCTACAGAGTGTAACTACTTTCTTTCACTACCTTCCCACCCTTTCCCCATGCGATAAGACCCTCCTACAACACATTACTTCCGCTTGTCAGATCTGCCAGAGAACCAATTCCAATACTCCATTAAAATCTAAACCTTTCCCTTCTCATCAGGCCCACAGTCATACCCTAGCTGCCGACTGGCAGATTGATTTCACCAACATGCCCCAAATAAAAAACAAGCCTTTCCCACTTCTAACAAGCAGGCCTCCATGGTAGTTGACTCACATAATCCCCCGTTTTGGGATGCCCACTTCTATCCAATCAGACAATGGCCCAGAATTCACCTTGAAGATAACTCGAGGACTGGCTCACATGCTATCACTCCCTTGGCATTTCCATTGCCCTTACCTCCCCTAGGCTTCCAGAAAGGTTGAAAGAACCAATCATTCCCTTAAAGAGACCCTCACCTAGCTCACCATGGAATTAAGTCTGGACTGGGTAAAAGTGCTCCCTTTGGCTTTATTGTGCATTAGGGCCTTGCCAAAGACGCCTTCTAATCTCTCACCTTTCGAAGTCATGTATGGCTGTCCCCTCGTTCCTCCCAGATTGCCTACAGATGCCCTGCCCCTCCTCTTCTATCTACGCTCTGAACTCTGGCACTATCAAGACTGGCTCCTTCCTTACCCCAGTCTCTTTCAAAACACTACCTCCTTAACACCTGGTCAACTTGTTTCCTATTGTCTACCGGGGGAAAAGCCCCCTCTAAAACCAAAATGGAAGGGTCCTGCTCAGGTGATTATGTGCACTCCCTTGGCGGCCAAACTCAAGCTGTCTAATAACCAACTTACCCCATGGATTCACATTTCCAGGCTTAAGCCCGGTGCTCCTACATCATCAGAAGAGCTAACGATCATCACCTGTCATTAAGTACTCTTATCATCCCTCTCCACAAGATCTCCTCAAGCTCTGCCTCTCCCATGTCTCTGTTCTTAGCCCAATGTTCCATAAATGGATTCTCCTAATGCTCCCCCTCATTTCTGGCCCCTCTTGGATCCTCTCTTTGCCCTATATTCAAGGCAAGTGACCCTAAGGGCCTCTCCAGCCAGACCCCCTTCTCCTCCTTACCAACCCCCTACTTGCTTGGATCTTGCCAGTAGTGGGACCATTGTGTGTTGTCCTTCTGACAGACCACTTAGATGTCTGGAGCATGGTGACCCCTGAATAAGTGTGAACTACCTTTATCATAAGAGAGCATTTTATCAGTTGCCTTCTGGGCCTAAAGAGGAACATGTGTGTTTTGTTTACCCTCCCAGTTTCATAAGAATTTCAAGTATCAGTATTTAAGGTTGAGGTGTTTCACATAAAACCTGGAGAGATCTGACTTCTCTCAAAGGAAATCTGGTAACAATGGTCCCCCGTCCTCCCTTGGCCGCCTTCGTTCAGAGCATGGGAGAAGCTGCCTTCTTTATTACAAAGCCCGAGCTTTCTTGGTGTGAAGAAAGACAAGACTAGGGAAAGCTGGGAAAAGATATTTTGGGATCCAAGGGCCAGAGAAAGGTAAAGAGAGAAGCAAGCTGGTTTCAGAGACACCCAGGTAGGAGAGAGTTTGATTGGACTAGGAATGAAGAGTGGAATTGAGGGTGTTAGGTGCAGGACAGGCTGGTCTGCAGGGCATTCCAAACAGCTGCAGGATAACCTGGCTTCTCAAATCCTCTGTCTGGTTTTTTATCACCTGTTTGCTTCAAGCCAAAACGCCCAAGCCCCCACTCAAGACTGAACACTTAACCCCCCTTGTGCCAACAAGGCAGCTTGAAGACCCAAAGACCCCATTAGATTTGGGCTTTAAAAACTCCCTGTGCCTGTTCCTTCCCTTTATCATAAAGTTCATTCAGACTCAGGTGGGTAAAAAATTTCTAATCAAGCTTTTAACCAGCTTCTCCTTTACCTCCTTTATCCTCCTCTCCCACAATTACCAACTCCTGGCTATTGATGATACCTCCAGTCAAAACCTATGCCAAATGGACCAACATCATCATGGATCTGTGGTGGCAAGGAACCTTCATTGATCTGGTTCCTGAAGTTATACAAGTCCTCTCTGCCCTCCTGTTGGGGCTCCTTACTTCCCTCCTCTCTGATTCTCCCACGCTGCCCCATCTCAGCAGGAAGCAGCCAGAATAAGTGATACGGCCCACTCTCATTTAATAACAAAGAGGGAGAAATGTTGGGAGTCGCCCCGGCTCCAAAGACTAACTTCCCCTTCCCCCGAAAAGAGTCCTCCAATGGTGAGCCCTGCTGGCTCACATGATCCTTACCCACTAATCAGACTAGCCCTGCTGGATCACATGATCCTTACCCACTAGTCAGACTAGCCCTGTTGGCTCACATGATCCTTACCCACCAATCAGAAAGCTCCTCGTGCCAAAACTGTTAAACTTTCATAACTGTCAAATCACCCCAGGCTCTATAAATATGCAGAGCTGTTCCTCAATAAACGGGCATTTTCTCCAATGACAAGCCTTGTTAGTTCTTTCAGAAACTACCTGTAGAGTACCTGTAGCATTGGTACTGCTACATTCTGATTCCATCCTCCTCTGCCACAAGAGAAACTTCACAGTAGATAGTTCAAATTTGTGCTTCTGATAGAGAAAGAGGTAATTAATAACATTAATAATTATGCTGGGGAACCAAAGCTGTCAAAGGTGTATCATGATGTATGGTTCTGTTTTTAAATCTTCCTGATGCCCAGTGGCCCTGAGGACCTCGATGGGAGAAACTTAAGTCATGTGCACCATCTAAACTGGAAGTGCCTAACATTTTCAATTTCTGTGGTGAGAGGCAGGATCTGTCTGATTTTGTGAAGAAATTTATCCTGCAAATGAGATTCCAGATGCTGGATATACAAAAATACTAAAAAGTATAAATTAGACTATAAAGTCAAATGAAGATAGTTTATTAAACTAAATGCATGGCATTGAAGTAAAACAACCTTGCCCATCTGAGATATGTACACTCTTTACTCATTCAATGTTCCCTCTTTACACTGTAGCTATAGAAATTACTGCATTTCTAGGTTATCAAATTTAAAGTGATAACAGTACCATCAAACTCATGGCACTGTCAATTAGGACTTACTAAATTGATTCTTAGAGTTTAATATATTCTAAATTAATATTGTTCAACTTGATTGTGCCCTATACTAAATAATTATTCACTTGGACACTGATTTAATAAATTAAGCAAAAATATTAAAACAAATAAAATCTTATTTTATTTTTTAAAACTATTCTACATTCCCACAGAGAACTAATGACATCATTAGATAGTATCTTTACAAATTTTTGTCATAGTTTATGCCTTCTGGACACTTCAGGAGTACTCATAACATTTCCTTCGTCCAGTGGATGCTTTTTCCAGCCCTCCTGCTGTGATTTGTTGAGCTTTCATTCATTCCTCACATATGAAGTTTTACTATCTTTTATCCCAAAATGTGCTTATAGCTTCATGGAACATTATTTCATAGCACTTAACATGATTGTAATTTTATGATTATTTCTGTATTTTTTTTTCTGTCTCTGTCACCAGGCTGATAATTCCAAGGAATCAATGGTCATACATTTGACTTCATTTCCCACAAGTTTCCAGAATTTAGTAGGTGCTAAACATATAAATATTGAAAGGATGTATGAAAGAATGAATGAGAAATATAAAAGTATTTTTATTCCCCAAAAAAGTAAAACACATGGGGCTAGAGTTTTGGTTCAGTGGTAGAGTGAGAAACTGGGTTTGATCCTCAGCACCACATAAATGTAAAATAAAGATATTCTGTCCACCTTAAAACTGAAAATAAATATTTAAAAAGGTAAAAGGCAATCAATTAATATAATATCAGTTGAACTCACTGAAAATTAAGGATGCATATCCCTCATCACAATAATTACCCATCAACTTTAATTTTCATACTGACTCTGTTCATTATTGTATATAATTCTTAGAAGTCTCAGGACCCCAAAATGCTTAGCAACAGAGTAAACCTCCTACCATATACGTGTTTGTGAATGGACAATTGGGGAATCACTAATATGTAGTAATTTTCTTATTTAAAATTCCCATATCTGGAGGTATGTTTTCAAACTTTATTTATTACATTAAAGGGATTACTTTAAAATATTAGACCTATTTTGTTCAGTAGGTCCATCTCTTAAATGTGTAACTGGACATTAAGTATTCCCAATGGATTCTATTTTATGTGGTTCAATGACAACATTGAAAAATAGTGAAAAAGAACTGTGGAGTACTTGAAATTCACAAGGCAATCATCATAAGATTATTCCTAAAGCAAATAATGATACATGCATTATCCTCTGCCTCAATTTGCTTGTCCTTATCATCACAAATGTTTTCATCACTTCTACTAGAAAAGAAAGTTTTTCTGCCTGCCTAACTCTGGTAAAAAATGGTGAAAATGGCATACGTCATAATATATTCAAATATAAATATTAATTAGAGAAGGTTCAAAATTGTAGCATAATACAATCATTCTCATTGTCTTACACGCAGATCTTTGAATTCCTGCAGTAGGCTATTAAGGTTAACTCATACAACCAAAGTTAATTCCATAGAGAAAATATCTCATTAAAATTGATAAGACTAGGTGACGAATTTTTCAAGTATATGTAATTATGCATAATTGTATAGAATATGCATTCAATATACTATCATTTTCTTAAAATACAGCAGCTTACTAATTATAAATCTTTTAATATAATTAGTTATTTAGACTTTAAAGGTCATTGTCAGTGTAACTTGAAATAAGCACCATACATTTAGAAAGGTAAATCTCGTAATAGCTTTAGTTATTGAGAATAGATGCAAATTGAAAATAAGAAATATTTTCCCCCAGATATAATGCTAAGTGATAGGTCTTAAAAAATCCTTGTCTAGTGACAAGCATATTAAAAACAAGTAAAATTTTATTGCTATTTATAGACATGGAAATGGTTTTATGAAGTTTGAAAATATTGGAAGGCATTTGTTACAATTATTAGTAATATAAGTTTAAATTTAAAGGTATTTTGAATTTTCCTTCCAAAAAAAAAAACTTGAACAGAATGCAAACTTAGTCAAGTTGTTTCTTTGTTTAGATCAATACCACAAATTCTCCAGATTTAAAGCAAGAAATGGAAATCTTTCACAATTCTGATGAAACAACCACAAATTCATAAATTAATCTGCAATTCAGACATGAGAAAAATTTTAGTATAAGTTCCAAAATGTTACTTTTAATTAGCTTTGTAGAATCTGTAGACTTTGTTTATTTACATCTTATGGCTTTGAAAAATTCTTGCAATTAGTCATGGTCTTCTCCATATTCAAATTCATCCCTATTAACCAAATATTAACACATAGAACATATATTTTCATGTGCTACATATTAACAGGTGAGTAGAACTTATGCAGAAGCAAGAATTTGGAACAGATGAATTGCTTTACATAGAATTTCCAGAGTCACTAATAACTAATAAGCATTGAGACTCACCAAGAAAAGCAGGGGCAGAAGAGGGTGGGGATCAGGTGGCGGAGGTATAAAAAGGCAGAAAGAAATATGTAAACTAATTTGAACATGCTATTTGGGAATTGCTAAAGTATATTGTACCATTTGATTTAAAATAAGAATCAGATTAAACTTTACCAACATTTTTTTCTGTCAGATTTGTAAATCACCAAGCTAACTTGTATTTCTCTCTAAATGTAAGAACTTGCACCTTAATGAGACTTCACATTCCAAAGAGATCCAAAATCTTTAAAATATTTATTGATATTTCATGCCTTAGAAAATTTTCTATAGCTTTTTTTTATACAATTTTCCAAAAGTGCAGGTGGCCAAATCATTTCTTTTAGAAGTATGCAGATTGCTGCTCCTCAAAGCCTGTTCACTCAATGAGGCTAAATACATATCCATGAAAGATGAGAAGATATTGAGTCAGACAAATCCTGAAGGACCAAGAGACCAAAATAAACATGTTTTCTACTCTGCTGACATCTGGTACTCAACATGAAATAGCAATATTGAAAAATTGCTAAAAGATGCTTGTTTCAAAAGTTTGATTCAAATAATTATATATTAGTATCTATCAGTGTCATTGATGTAGAGATGTAGAGAAGATTGTTCACTAGCATGCTCAATTTAACAAAGCTATTTTCAAAATAATACTTTATTATAGTAAAATTTAGACACGATTCACTTAAAAATAGTTTTTGTTCAGAGTGAGAGGACATTTCCCCCTTCATTCTAAATTGGGAAATATAATGAGCATTTTTTTTCTTTTTTGTGGCTGTGAGCTACAGCATTTCATATTGCTTAGTTCTATAAAAATTTATGCTGCTTTCACAATTACAATACAGATGTAGGTGAACATTTGAAGTGTAATAGTTTAAATTTAAAATCTGAGGACATGTTAATCAGTTTAACTTAATCATTTACATTGTGCACAATGTAGAACATATTTAATATTTTCAATAAGTACATACTCATTGGATTCAGTGTCTGTTCAAATATGTTCCATAAGCTGATCAAATAAGAATTTTAATATTTTTTTAAATTGAGAATTATTTTTATTTCTGAAGACTTTCTATATTGTTGAAAATAATTAACCTTAAAATACACATAGTTTTAAGTTAAGATGAAAGAAAACTTATTTTACTCACAGAATGCATGCAGAATATACATCAAAAGCTTCTTTCCTGGCATCAGAAAAGCCTAGAATTTGGATGAAACTTAAAAAAAAATAATAAGTGATGAGTATCATTTACCATAGGCCTTGATTCCATATCTTTTGAATAGAACTACCAAATCTGACATTTTATCTTAATAAATTTCAATATATTGGTAACAATATTTTGGGGAGAAGAGGAACATTTTTTCTATGTAACTGAAGAGTTTCAATTAAAGGTTTTCTTTGACACACAAAAAAATATTCTAGCTAACTCTGAATAAAACCTTGTATTGTTCAGCCTCAATGACAGAAAGTCTAAGGAAGAAAACCTAACATTAAAAGGCTTAATACAACAAAACAGATTTCTTTTCTTTTCAAACTAGGCTGCTATAGTATTGACATCTTTATGTATCTACTTTAAAGAATTGATTGAGGGTATAATTTCTTAATTTCCATTTGAATTTTTTCTTTACCTTTCAGATTGTTCATTACATTTACAACTTTTCTTTTTAAGTTAAAATGCTATGGGCAGCTAGAAGCATCACTGTGTGACTCACAGATATTATGCTAGATCCTGAGCCATGGCTATGCTATATCGATTTAGTCACAAGTCACCTAAGCACAAAATGCCCTTTTGTACCATAAAAAGTTGAAAAGCTTTTCCCATGAAGTTAATGTTGCAACTTTTAACCCAATCAATATTTAGTCAGCAGCTCACAGAAATGGTGGTAAACCTTGTTCTAGCACAGTATTTTAGATAACAAAATGTTAACTCATTTTTTGAAATATAACAAGATTTCCATTGCAGATTTAACATGACAAGATAATATTTTATACTGTTTTTATTAGCAATATAACAAAAGGTGGGTTATAAATTTAGATATAGTGCAGAGAGACTTTGGCTGTCAAAAATACTGTGTGGTTTTGCCTGGGTATAGCTCAATAGTAGTCAGACATCAATATAGATGGAAATAACTTTTCTGTTTCTGCCAACAGATGACAAATATTGTAGGGTATTATTTTATAATTATTTTCTATGTGGTATCATTATCACTTATGTAAAACATATTTTCTAGAATATTCTATTATCATATAATATCCATAGAAATTACTGTGATTTCTAGAGAAATTGAATAAATCCTAATATACTTATATGCCACTTTTTTATTATAGATAAATTGAAGAACGAAACACCATAATACACAGGTTTTGTGGTACAAAAACATGTTACATATTCATATTTATCAATTGGTATTATCAATTGGTATATATTTGATACTCTGTAAATGTTTGCTGAATAAAAGAGAACTGCCACATGCAGTAGAATAAGAACTGAGCTTGAAGTCTGAAATTGCTACTTATTGGCTGTGTATGTTTTGGAAACTTATTTAAAACAACTAGATTTCAGTTATTATTTATGTAAAAAGGGGCAAGATATTTTGACTATTTAATGAGATAATGTACTTAAATTTCTTACAGTTTTTTCTCCTAAGACAGCAAAATGACCATATTTGAATCTGTTCCTGTGGAAAAAAAAAAAGCTTAAAATGAGAGGAAGAAGAACAATAAGAAAAATGAAAAGAAAAAGGAATCATTAACAAATATTAAATTTAGGTTAATTATGTACATCCTTAGTTATTTAGAAGGAAATAAAATGTGTAAAATTTACTTTGAAAGAACTTAAAATTATCTGGGAAAAATCTAAGCTTACCATATATATTCTTGTATTCTCCTTTCATGTAGGTCTACCAGGAGGAGTTATTTACCTTCAAGACAAATGTTGGAATATTAGACAATTTTGATTTAAAAAATCTTGGGTAAATTAAAGTAGTTGGTTCTTCCTGACTAGATTACAAGTCTTCCATCTTTCTGGCAATTTAATATCTCAGAATAAAAGACAGTCTACAACAAAACATCCTAATTGAAACCAATAGCTATTTTCACACAGTTACTAGTCAATCTTCTACAGCTCTTTTCTAAATATTGTATTACTTTCCCAGGGCTCCTGCAATGGATTTCCAAAACTTGCATGCTTTAGAACAGTAGAAATGGATTTTGTCAGAATGGTGGTTGCCCCAAATCCCAAATATCAGCAGGATTGCTCTTTCTCCCAAGTCTCAAAGGTATAGGGCTCCCACTTCTGCAGGCTTCAGTTGTTCCTTGACTTGCAACTGCAGTTTCATTCACCGTTTGCCTCTCTCTCTCTTTCTTTATGTGTCTCAAACATCCCGCTAATTTCTCCCATGTGAACTCATGGTCATTAGATCTAGGACCCACTCAGGTAATCCAGAATGATCATCTCAAAATTCTTAATATTACGTGCAAATAACTTTTCTCTTAAGTAAAGCAGTATTCACAAGTTCAGGGTGGACATACATTTTGGGGGACTATCCTTCAAACCACTAAAAATAGGAAAAAATAATCAAAGTATCAATTATTTTGGAAGAGCATTATTAATGGAAAATTTATGCAAAAAATACAGAAAGTATTTCCTATTTCAATACAGAGTAGCTTGTACTAAATCCGCTTGCTTACTGGTTTAACAATCATATACTATAAACAAAATGTGCTTAAACAATCATCTGAAGGCACTGAAATGACTGAAAAAAGGGAGAAGTTGGATGATATCAGAATGTTAGAAATGAAAAATGTTAAATTTATCTTTTTGTTTCTAATCCCATCAAAGTTGATAAAAGAATCAACTCATGGAAGGTAAGTTAACTTCATCAGAAAGTTAGCTAAAGCTCATTTTTTAAATGGAATTTGGTTTTGCAAAAGAATCAGAAAAGTGAAGAAAATCAAGGAGAAAAGAAGGTCAAGGGAAATGGGACTTCAAATTTATGTTTAACCTTTACCCTAATCCTCGGCTAACAACACACCTGAACTACACGCCTATGAAGAAAATTCAATACTTCTGGTAGAAATAAATATCTACAAGGCAAAAATAATTAGGAAAGATTTCAGTTGCTGCTTCAAAAGCAAAGGTAACAGAGTTTTGAGTTTGAGTTTAATCAATTTAATTGCTTAACAGAACAAGAAACAAAACAACAAATCAACTGAACAAATGAAGAAATAATCAATATTATTCCAGAAATCTGGAGACTAAAATACATCATCCAAAATGTCCATTATACACCTAAAAACTCTTATCTCTGTGAAGAGACAGGAAAATATATGTAGTTAATAGAAAGTACAATAAAAATTCAACTCTGAGACTAACCAGATATTGACATTAGCAAACAAGCTGCATAAGGAAGTGTAGCAATTCTTATTTGCAGATAATATAATTGCATATGTAGAAATTTCTAAAGACATTAAAATTTATTATGAATAGTAAGAAAATAATGCAAGATTTAAAGATCAATATACATATATTAATTACATATTTGAAGAAAATAGATAAGTGAAACAAAAATGATTTAGAACTCACTAAAAAAGCAAAATACAAAATAATTCTTAGGAATATAAAGAAAAAAACTTAATTTTAAAAGACTTAAAAGGAAAATTAAACTACATGCATTGGATCAAACTGAGCTATAAATACAACATATTATCAATTGTAATTTGTCTTTTAAAAGTTTTACTAAAATGTTTATTTTTCATGGTGCTGGAACAAATCCAGTGTGATTTTTATACCATACTATTGAAAAATATAATTTTAAATACATCATAGATCTGAGTGTAAATGCTAATATAGATTCCAGAAGAAAAATATAATAAAAAAGTATTTTTGAGACAGATCACTGGAAGTACTAAGCATTAAAAATAATTATAGACTTTACTAAATTAAAATCTTGGTTTCATGAAAAGATACTTAACAAAATGAAAAGACAATAAAAGAACTGGAAAAACTACTGTCAAAAATATATTTAACAAAAGACATATTCTGAATACACAAAGATGTTCTAGACTTGATAGAAAAGTCAAGCCAATAAAAAAGTGAACAAATGATTTAAAAACATTTCACAAAAGTTACGTGGTTCAAACTGAGCATATGCTAAAAAAATTTCAAACTCAGTAGTTTTAAGAAAAATTCAAATTAGAATCATATTGTTTTCATTACATAGCCACTATAATATGAAAATTAAAATAATCTCAGATTATAAATAGTTAAACAGATAGTAAGCAACCAGAAATCTCACTCATCACTGGTGTGATTGAAAAAAAATATATATAACACCATTTTAAAGGTTTGAGCCATTCTAAACTAAGCACAATTGTGGATGCCTATAATCCCAGTGATTTGGGAGTCTGAGGCAAATTCAGACTTCCTAGATTGCAAGTTCAAAGATAGCCTCAGCAAGTTAGTGTGGGCTTAGGCAACTCAGCGAGAGCCTGTCTCAAAATAAAATATAAAAAGGGTTGAGGGTGTGGCTCAGTGGGCAAAGTGGCCCTTGGTTAAATCTTCAGTAACCCCCCAACTGAGTATTTCTAATAGATTTAAGAATGTACTTGTCTTTTGATCCAATAATTTGATTACAGATTTCTCCCCACGAGAACAAAACTATAGTGAACAAAAGAAGTATCTTACCATTTTTATTCATCACACTCCAAAATGTAAAAAGTATGAATATCAGTAAGAAGGAGAGGGTTTACACAAATTGAGGTATATTCACACACTGGAACACTACTCAGTGATACACATACTACTGTTACACACAGCAACCTGGATGAATCTGGCAGAAACAATACAAGGTGGAAGCAACCATATGCAAAACAATCTTATTTACCTAAAATGATCCAATTTACATAAAGTTCTAGGACAAGTAAAACTGATGTATAAAGGTGAAGAAATTTTCAAAAGTTGTTGCCTTCAGCTAAGAATTGATTAGTAATGGGCGAGATAACATCTCTGTGCCCCAGGATTGCTCTGTATCTTGATATGATTGGGTTTATATACATGAACACACTATTCAAAATCATTGAATTATACATTTAAGATTTGTATATTTTGCTGTTCATATTTTTTTTGTTTAAGAAAGAAAATAATTATAAAGAAATAACCAACAATAGTTGAATTGATTTACTTTCATCTTTTATCCATAATATGGGTTGGCAATTCAGAAACTACCTACTCTATATCTGTCTAGCCTTTAGCGCATGATGAAACATTCAAGTATAGTACAAATCAGGTATAAAAAGGCATAATCTCTCCACAGACTCTAAAATAATGCAGAAATGTATTACACAGAAAAAGTGTGGGAGAAGAAAGAAAGAGAGGGGGAAAAAGAATGATAAAGCAAATAGAGTAAAATGTAAATATTTATGTAAACATCTGGCAAATTTCTCTAAAGACAATGGATATTCTAGGACTGGGTTCAACCATGTTTTTTAAAGTTAAAATTATTGGGGCTGGAGATGTGGCTCAAGCGGTAGCGCGCTCGCCTGGCATGCATGCGTCCCGGGTTCGATCCTCAGCACCACATACCAACAAAGATGTTGTGTCCACCAAGAACTAAAAAATAAATATTAAAAATTCTCTCTCTCTCCTCTCTCACTCTCTCTTTAAAAAAAAATTATTACAAAATAAGAAAAATTGGAAAAATCTTGAGTTGGATTGTATAATTCTGGGAACAGAATAAATCTTGAAATTAAAAACTTGCACATTAGCATTCACAGAAGAATTTGAGAAAATATTGCATAAGAAACATAAAAATATAATTATATGAAATACAAATAATTAAATAAGAATATTTTCAAATTTAAAAATGACATTAAATAGCATTCCCACCTGAAATGATTCATATTTGCCTTGCAAATATAAATTTTATAAGCACAGATTATAATAAATATATCATAGAAGCTAACATTTTATAAAAATTCTGAAAGACCAAAGTGTCTGAGCACGTGCTAACGAATGAGACAGGCAAAGGGGAATTTGAACCTACACCATATCATCAGTAGGCCAGAGAGGTAGAAATCAGTCCCTTTCATAAAATTCCAAACAGATTATTCACTTGGAGTCAGCAAGCACAACACAGGGCATTAGGATTATTTCATGGAACAACTACACCACTCAGAATTGTAGCATTCTCTTTTCACTTCAGTGTGCTGAGCTCAGGTTGCTGGCATTTACAAAACTTATTTTAAAAGAAATTAAATGTTTTATCTGGGTAAATCTGATGCTTTTATTGTGTTTTTTTGGCATACTATAGAAAATTTGTCTTCATTTGAAGACCTATATCTCATAACAACTCTTAGCTCCTGCACCTTAATCAAATCATGACACTTTATAAAATCCATTTTGTTCAATAATAAACTCTTAGTCAGAATTCCCACTCAAATAAATAATGGGGAAGAGAGACCATCTTATTTTCACTTTGGCTAAGATAACTTTTCCTTTCATCAGCTGCATTCTTAAACATTAATGAATGGCAATCAAGCATCTCTAATCATCAACATAAAGGGAGACACACAATCAAGACACAAAGGAACTGATCCAAAAGGAAAGATGTAATGACGCAAAAGAAAACTCAAATAGTCTGAAGTTAATTTACTTAGATAAATTGAAGACTTTATTTCATCCATTAAAAAAAAAAACTAGTATGATATGAATAATAAATGAATATTATATATGTATATATACATATATATATGAAAGAAAGCAAGAAGGAAGGAAGACTTTGTGTATAGGACTCAAAAGTCTATGCAGTAGTTTACAGAATTATGGTAAAAAGATGGAAAAATAAAAAATAAGTAAAAGATGGAGTTGGGAAATATGATACCATTAGAGAAGAATCCTGAACAGAAATCACAGAATTCCATTAAGACAGCAGGTCTAAAGAAGGGAGCAAGGGCATAGGAGTGAGAAAAATTTGAAAGAGGTTTAGGGGCTCATTTGTACACATATATTCACTCACACACACACACAAAAGATAATTCTCAGGTAATAAAACACACGAAGGATATGGTAAAGGGAAACTCTTTAAAAAGATAAATTGAGCTCCACAGAAAATATAAACAACAGATTTCTAAGAAAATCTTAATTCAATTTATGAAGCAAACTAAAATGTGGCATACTTTTGTGCAATTGTGGTTATAAGAAAGCATTTAAATTTCATAAAACATATGTCTATTTTTATACGTCTCAAATGTCATGCCATTGCACTAAAAAAGAAAGAAGTGTAAACCAGTTGTGTTGCTGGTTCTGTGATATTTCCTGTATACATCATTATCTTATTAATAAGTAGTGAAAAATTATTAGACTGCAATCAAACTTCCCTGGTTTTTATTTGAAAGGGAAAATTACAACAGCATGTATTGATTGCTTAAAAAAAAAAAAAGATTGTAGGCAAAGGGGACTGTAAGGCAAGTTTCATTTACCTGCCAGAGGAAAAAATAATATTGATACACAAGAATACACACAATAGCTATATCATTCTCATTGTTCTCAATCTGAGGAAAATATTCTTAGGCAGACCCAAATCAAACAACCACTGAATTTGAATTGACATCTTAAAACAGGGGAAGGAAAAAAAGAAATTATTCAGATGTTCAACCTCATACCTCCTCTATTTTATGTAACCTTGTTCCTGTAGCATCTTCCCAAGTTTTTACTAACATTCTATCATTGAAGTGTACATCCAGTTCCCATGCCCTTGCTAGCATATCTCTATGGATCCTGAACCTTTGTATAGACAGTTTAGTAGAGCCCAATGCTCTTCAATATCAGGTGATTTTGACCCCAAGTGCACATTTGTCAACATATTGAGGAATTTTGGGATGCTCACACTGGGGTGGAAAGGCACTATTAACATCTGGTGGGTAGAGACAAAGATACTGCTAAATATCTTATGATACATGAAACAGCTACTCACCACAAAAAAAAAAAAAAAAAAAAAAAAAAAACCATATATTTTAAACTGTCAATAGTTATGAGGCCAACAAATTCTGGTCCATTCTATTGGAATTAAGTGAGTTATAGCTTAGCTTAATGTGTTAGTTTTTCACAGTCATAAACAAAATACCTTACAAGAACAACTTATAGAAGGAAAAGTTTCTTTTGGCTCATGTTTTCAGAGGTTTCAGTTCATGGTCAGTGATTCCACTGCTTTGAATCCAAGATAAGGCAGAACATCAGAGAGAGGGGTGTGGTGGAGGAAAGCTGCTAAGCTTACAGAAAACAGAAAGGAGACAGGGGAAAGGGATGAGGGGAGAGGGAAGCCAGAGAGAAAATAAACCCTTAGGACACACACTCCAGTATCTTACTTCTTTCCACTAGGTTCCACCTCCCAGTAGTGCATCCAGCTATCAGTGGAGGTCAGACCCCTCATGCTCTAATCATTGCCTAAAGTCCTACCTCTAAGCCTCGCTGCACTTGGGACCATACTTTCAATACACAATATCCAAATCATAACACTGAGGCATGAAGTAACTAGGAGAATTCTAGAAATATTCCAGTAGACTTTCCTTATCATTTAACCTTAAATACATAAAGACAAGCAACCATCTAAAACCAAACAGCAAAAATAATCTATGTTAAGATTTAGGGTTTTATCTTTGTCCTTCATTGGATATTATCATTGCCTTACAGAATTTATTTCTCATTTCTTATGGAATTTTTGTGTGTCTTGCTCATTTTTTTTAATTGTTTATTTATCTATTCAATAAACATATGCCCACTACTTGTTTCAAAAGCTGTGTTAAATATTGAGTATAGGAAGAAAAATAAAGTATATATTCTCTTGCAATATGTTTATAGTTAAGGAAGAAAGATATCCATGCAAAAATTATTTCAGCATATTGGTAAGTAAAACAAAATTAATTTATATTAAGCTCAGTAATGATGTAAGGAAACAGATGATTAGTCAATTGGTAAGAATTATGGAAAACTGCTTATAGTGTGCTTTTAATTAAGATTTTATACAAAAACAATACAGTTAGCCTTCTGAATAATATTCTGAGATTAATTTTATAAAAAGCAGATTTGTTATCTTTATAGAAACTTGCAAATGTACTCTATTATGTTTATCATATTTATTTTTTCTTGTGAAATTAACTTTATTTTACATTCTGATTATTAAAGTGATATATTTTCAATGCTGTAACATACAGAAAATAATAACAAATAAAAGCACATATTATCTAATTAGCTTTAAACAATTGTTAATATTTTTATATAAACTTCTTATGATAATATATAGCACATATTTCTATTATATATATATAATAACTGATTTAGAAAAAAATTCTAGTAATAAAATTGCCACATCAATATGTATAACTATCAAGAGTTAAATAAAGACATCAGGAGAACTTCATTAAAATGAGGACACATATATAAATAGAAAAAAATCTTATTAAGAATTATAAATTAAGACATCTAATTTATAGATTAATTTCATATAACTAAAATTTTTGAAAATGTGTCAATAAATTACATTTATTTGGAAATTTTCAAAGCAATTATTTTAAGAAGGGCTTTCTTTTCTTTTCACTGAATGACACCTTCTTTTTAATACCAGTGCCCTTCCTTCTAAGTTTTTTATTTATTATAATGAAAGATAGACATTCAAAAATATGAGGTAATGTTTTACTTAAGACACAGTCATACAATACCATTGGTTCCAATTGTATTTATTTACTGTACTTCTAATGGGTTGAAGACACAGGTGGGAGCTTCCAAATTTTGGAAAGGTCAATGGAAACTATACAGCAATGTTGAAGGTAAAGAGAGTTTTCTGAGAAAGAAGAGTTATATAAAATTTATTATTTATTGTTATATTTCTGATTATTTAATATATTAATATTGAGTCTTAGTATTGAATGGGAGGAAAACAAAAATCTCTTTACTAAGTTCTATGATCCAATACTCTCTCATACATCTTGAACATGGCTTAAATGAATTGTTTTCTAAAAAATTGCTAAGCTTGCCACAAATATCACCAGCCATAGATGAAAGACATTTATGTACAAAAAGAGTAAAAATTTAAATGAATAATAAATGGATCTTACTGAGTCCAATATATCTAAACATTACTGCAACATGCAGTAAATTTTTAAAAATCAGTTTTTTTAATATCAAGTCTTCTAGTGTTCATTTTGTACTCATTCCAGTTTGGATCAGCTGTGTTTCAACTGCTCAGTAGCCACTTGTGGTTTTTTGGTATTGAAACCAATTAATTTTAAAAACAGAGCAATAGATTAAACATAAAACTTTATCAAACAAATTTTTGATAACAATGTAAAGCAAAAAAAAAAAGTTTGTGCCAGTGAAGCCGGATTTAAAATTAGGTAGTCAGTGTAGTTAGGTAAATCGGGTCTAATATGGAGTGAAATCTAAAATAGAGGCCATGCTGACAATGATTCCGGGGAAACACAGGACAACTCATGGAATGTTAATGAAGTTCCGGAAAGGCTCTAGGCCAAAGTCCACCCCAAAGAAATGTTAATGGAGCCCAGGAAACAGCCCCTAAAAGATTTGGAAATAGCCCATCCCAGAGAAGTGGTAAGCCCATCCCAAAAAAGTGATAATTAAGTCCTTCCTGCCCAGATTACTTGTTTGGCCCACCTGTGTCCTAACCCTTCCCCCTTGCATTCCATCACCAAACCTATAAAAAGGGGAACACATTTGCCCATCAAGGGATTCCACATCTTGGGCCCCCTTCTTCCTCCTGGAGAAGTCTTTTTTGCTGTCCTTTAATAAACTTCTAATTTGTGCTCTGACCTTGCCTCGGTGTGCTTCTCTGGTGTTATTCTTCAACATCGGGGAAGCAAGGACTTGTCACCAGCCAACAGTGGTAACACCAGCAATTTAAGTAATAAATGGTATTCAGCTTACATTTTAAATAATTATTCTATAGAAAATATATCAAATATTTTAATGGATGATAATTATTTCTTGCTTCTGCATTACAAAACTTCAGTAGTACTGCTGTGTATTGGGAATCAATAAAAAACAAACCTCTTCACAAGTAATAGTGAAAAAATTCCTTTAAGCCCTGGACTCAAATCTCCTTATTCTAAAGGACAAAATGACTTTCTACAATAGAAAACTACTGTGATTCTTAACTTAACAATTATTTTATGCACATTTTTTTCATCCAGAGTTTGCAGCTTTAGTGGGCCATATGATCTGGTCATAACATTTAATTATACAAGATGATGTCTGAAAAAATAGTCTTTTCCAGCTAGAACCAGGGATTGATTATCTGGTCTACATAGGACTTCACTGGATTTTTCCCCTTCATTTTGAGTATCTGATTAGTCAATAAAAGATAAAAGAGTATGAGTTAGTGGAGGCAGCTCCAGCAGCTTCCTGTTGACCTGATCCTTCCTTGTGCTGGTGCTTGGCTTTCCCCCTTTCCTTTCTCTTTCTTTTTCTCAAGCGGGTTTCTCCAGTTTGTCCATGCTTCTATGTGCTACCCACTAGCCTTCCAACAAATGCTGCTTTTGCTTCATGTTAAATCAGAGCCATTTTCTATTTGAATTGGGGATCCTGATTTTGTTTACTAGCATAAACCCTTTTTTTTTAAAGAAAGAGTGAGAGAGAGAGAGAGAAGGAGAGAGAGAGAGATAATTTTTTTAATATTTATTTTCCAGTTTTCAGCTGACACAACATCTTTGTTTGTATGTGGTGCTGAGGATCGAACCCGGGCCGCATGCATGCCAGGCGAGCGTGCTAAGGCTTGAGCCACATCCCCAGCCCTAGCATAAACCTTAATACAGTTGACCAAGTAGTTTCTGAGACCCACTATACAACCAGACAAGAGTAATTCTCAATTCTCTTTCCATGGAAAATTGTAAATATTTTGTTTGTTTATTAACAGAATTAATGCATAAAACTGGTCTATTTCTTCATTTGAGGTCATGGCCATCTTCATTTAGAAGCTCTAAAGAAGGACACTGTTTGCTGCCCTCATACTCAGACAATGTCAAATACTGAAAACCTTATGTTTATATTCATGTACTTCCCTGTGTGTTCTAGCTTCTACTTTAATGGGAGTTCACATCCCTTTAACAATTTAGGTACAGATAAGAATAAGAATCTTGTTTCAACCAGTTCAGATTGTTTTATGAGAGTAGCTCAACTACTCATTTACTTTAGAACCCTTTTTATGAGAAAAGAAGTATGAGTAATTTTAGTTCTATAAATAGGCAGTATTAACTAGTTAAGGTTTAGAAAATTGGGATAGTGAATTAGGATTGCCTGAATTATTGTCTGCATGAGTGGTGCTGATCAGCTGTTTTCCGTGAAGTTTGTGAAAATACATGCAAGTGGACTGGTAAGACATTAAGGTTAGAAGTTGAAGATAAATTGATACAGGATAGAGGACATGGCTTCCTCAACAGCTTTAAATGGAAGAAAGAATCCTAGGAGTAGTGAATGAGGTTCATTTCTAATTACAGAACAAGAAGTGCCTTAATTTATCTACTCAGTTTCCTTTGAGCCACTGAGCCCAGAATTCAGGATCAGAGAAGAGCACCGAGCTTCTTAGTAGTCAAACTATATTAAGGAATACAGTTACCACAAAATTGTTCCTTAATTTATAGGAAGCTGATGAATATCAGCAAAAAGAGACTGTTTCTAGATGTTCCAGAAGCAAAATCAGTTAAGAGGGTCAGCAGATCTCTAATTATAAAGGAGCTGTTAACACCACTGTAATTAAAGCCATATCAGCATTTCATTGCAAATGAACATTTTTCATAGATTGGAACTCAGCTGTAATGATTCAATCTGAGCTGAAAGTTGGCATATAGGGCTCAGGAACACAGCAGGGAAGGGGGCAAAGAAGGGAGATTTTTAAAAATTTATTTACTGAACTGTCAAACACAAAATATAGCCATTAAGATTTGTTGAGAAAACAATAAATAATACATTCTCTCAAAATTAGTATGCAAAGCAAATCCCTGGGTGCCATAGACATGGTAAAAGACGGCATTTTGGTTATACAGATTGGGGGAAAAAAAGAATCAAAACAACAACAAAAAACCCCAACTTGAACTGAAGGATGAGTTTTTAATCCTGTGAGTAGTGCCTGTTTTACAGAGAATATTTAGATGTTGCTAAAAGCATATTTAGTGTTCTTAAATATTTATTGGCTCAAGAAATTTAGATGATTCCAATGAAACTGCAAAACATACACCAGCACAGTGGGGTTAGTTACAAAGGATGTTATATCACTTGTTTTTTCCTTCAGACTCCTTTGATAGATAACTTTAATCTAAATCCCTTCATTTCTACGAATGTTAGCATTTTTTTAAAACATGCCTTTCTGTATGTTTGTTGATAATGATATAATTTACCATGATATGTAAATTTTTATTTTATACATTTCTCCTTTTTTCCCCTAAAAGGTGAAAATAATAACTTATGAAGGAACAATGTAAGACATTAAGGTCCTACCATGTACAGACACATTTCTAGAAGCTCATTTTCAACTACATTATTATATTTTAATTATTTGTAGTTTAGTTTTTATAGTTGTTGCTTAATATAATTACTTGCTTCCTATAGTTTATATTACTCTTATTATGTAGAATCATGGGAGTCCTTCAAAGAGCTTTGTTTTTCTGAGTATAAAACGATATTTGGTCCAGGTACAATTTGCTCATTTTCATTTATCTATTACTTTGCTATGATCAAGATTCTAAAGCCAAGTAAGAGAATCTAAATTTAAAAAGCCATTTCTTTATATAAAAAAGTAAGTGAATATTGACTATATGCTGACAAATAGCTGGAAGGGTGCTGACCAAGCTGATAAACATGGTCAGTGACAGGAGGTAAGTTAATAAGAACAAATAAGTTAAGGTAAGTTAATAAGAACACGATCTAGGTGACTTTAAATTTAATTGTTCTTCTTTATTCTTGTATTATCTACTTAAACTTACTTAAATAATAAAATAGAGAACTTATGCTAACATATCTAGCAATTAAATGAATTGGCAGATATAAAGTTAATAGATACGTATAAGAATATTATCTCTTGGGCTAGGGTTGTGGCTCAGTGGTAGAGAACTTGCCTTGTATGTGTGAGGCACTGGGTTCAATCCTCAGCACCACATATAAATAAATTTTAAAAAAGTCCATCAACATCTAAAAATATATTTAAGAAAAAAGAATATCATATCTTTAATGTACATTTGCATTTATGGTTCAAATGACTTCTTTATAAATGTTAACCTAGGTAACAACAGACATGAGAGATGGAAACAGGAGGTTACATGGATAATTCTTCAGACTGGGTCTCCCAGGCTGACCCCCACATGCTTTCTTTTGAAGGATAGTTTACCTGAAGACGTTCTTGACCTGCCTGGCTTAAGTCAATAGGATATATTATATTCCTCAGCAAACAATTTATTTTCTGTAGGAGGAAACCTCTCAATTCACTATGGACAAGAATTTTGTGACCTTTACACAGACCAGTTTCCAGAATTCAGAGAGACAGATAATTAGAAGCGAACCCCCCAACTATAAAATTTTTATGAACAAGTTCCAATTAGAACTAATCAATGTGGGCCAACTCAGACTTGTCTTGAATCTTTAACAGGTCATTATAATAGCAAAATCTCCCCTCTATAGAATAAGACCATGTTCAATGGGAACTTGAAAGTCTGATACAATCCTTCCATGAGTCAAAAGTCAAGAGGAGGACCAGGGAAAGGACTCTCTGGAAACTTCCCTGGGACCCCCAATGAAAAAAGAGGGCAAGAAGAGTGAAATATCTTTCTCCTCTCTGAATAGACCAATTCTTTCCCTTCTTCCCTTGAGAGTTCCATTTTCCTTTTTCCTATCTCTTCTAATCAACATATATCTGCTATTTTGTGCAATTAATTTGAAATTCTTTCAGTGTGGTCACAAGACCAAGGACATCTGTGGTTGCCTTGGCTCTATGGAGAGCCTTGCTCTGCAACAAATCCAATATAGACATGACAACTTACTTCAGGTTAAAATTCTTTTGCTATAACAAAATCTTCGTACAAAGTAATCCAAAATATTTTCTATTTTGGAAGCCAAATAATCTTCCTGGCTATGTTGGTAGTTTAATAGGGAAAAAGTTGTAGTAAGATAGTGGATGACACTTGCCATTTCATCCTTTTTGAATCTACCACTTCGCCCATATATTAGAATGTTCTAGCTTTGTCAGATAGTCACTTCATTAACAGACTCTTAACAATACTGACCCAAGTGATAGCTCTCACTATAAGTTACCAGTGGGAGAAAAGTGGTGATAATTAGAAGTCAGCCAAAAGGAAATGAAGAGTAGAATTCATAGGTTGTGGGATAGACAAGGGGTCTTAGAAATAGGTCTAAGCCAATATTGTCTGAATAGAGCAGCTACTACTCCTCAAAAGCTTTTTAAGAGGAAAGTTGACATTTATGTTCTATTTAGATAAAAGAGTCAATAATTTGCACATCTAATATGTAATCCAGAACCAGAATTTGAAAACCTTCAACAAGCTATTGTAGAAAAGGGGGCAAAAATGAATGTGGATTAATTCCAAGTATTAATAAACTGAGATGAATTAGAATCCCTGATGCATTCATTCAGTTACTCAATGAATGACTATTTTGATTATTTACCCTATTTTGTTCTTGATAGCAGGCCAGTGGGTACAAAATTAAATCATCCATGATATGACTTTCATATTTGTGATCATTTAAAATACATTCTATCACTTTAATCATATGTTCTTGATGAGAACTAATTTGACATGATGGTCAACATTGAAACTTTTTTAGCATTTTCATTTTCCTTACTTATCTCTTTATCCCTATCTCTACAAATTCATTTTTCCCTTTTCAGATATTCAAACTGTAACTCCATAAATGTTTCATGTCAAAATATACAAAGAAGCACATGTTATCCTAAGAGAAATCCAACTCATTAGATGATGACAAGTGATTCACAAGGAAATAATCAATATTAAAGACAAATAACAAACATTGAATAGAATGGTAGAATATATGTGTGTATATATATATTATATATATATTTATATTTATAAGTTTGAATTTGAAGGTTCTTTCTTCCTTATGATTATTTGTATCTGATTTATTTCTAATTGTTTCTAGAATGTTATTTCTCTTTACTGTAAGAAGTTACATAAACTGGTCATGATGGGGCATGACTTTAATCTCAGCTACTTGGAAGGGATAGGAGGGTCACAGAAGGATCATGATTTTGAGGCCAGTCTAGAAAACTGAGTGAGAACCTGTCTCAAAAACTAATAGGACCAGTGATGCAGCTTAGTGGTAGAGTAGTTGCCTAGCCTGTTCAAGGCTCTGGGATCCATCTCCAGTATTACAATAAAGTAAAAAAAAATTATATCACTCATACAGTACTAAAAGGCAGAATGAATATTTTGGATATAGCAAATACTAGTAGGCACAGTCTGTTTTACTTGTAATAAATAAGGTCATAGTCTCATGGCCTTCTTTAGGAAGAGCCCAATAATTTAAGACTTTATCATTCATAATCAAAGTTTTATCTTTCATAATATAAGTTTTCTGAGTATGTTGAGTAAGAAAAATCTTTAAAATGTCTAATTTGACTAACTCATTCTTCTATATTCCTAGGGCATTAGATTTGGCTTTGCTTAAATCATGACATATCAAACATTAAAAATTCAAAGAACCATAGGATATTTTTCAGATTAGTATATTTGGTGATTTCTACAGAAATATGAGTGAGTTTGATATATGTTAGGAATACTTTGATTATAAAAAGTTAAAAATTAACAAAGTAAAAATGGGACATACTAGCTTACCTATCGAACAACTTAGTGTAGAAGAAGCTTCAAGGTCCAGTAGTAGAAGAACCCTGCCAGGTCCAGGGTTTAACCAGTATCACCAGATTTAAGAACTTGGTCCCATTATATATTGACTCTGTTTTTTCTATGTTGATTTCACTTGCAGGTATGGACTCTAATCATGTAATAAAATGGATACTAAAATTTCAGACTGAAGTAATTTCAATTTATTGTCTCCAATAGAGCTTCTGATTCTCAATAATTTCAGCAAATTCCCATGATCTTCATGAGTTCTGATTGATCTTATCTGGTTTACATTTACAAACCTGAATTAATCACAACCAGGAGGATGAAGTGCCTACATATGACGGCCACAGACAAGGAATGAGCTGGGTAGGAGATTGTATCTTTAAAAGAAAGTTGAGATTTCTGCTTCTGGTAAAAATGAAATAGAAGTACTGCTTGTTTTTCTTTCTACTAAGATCAGCTTAAAACTTTGGGCATGATAAATAAAAAATAATTTTAAAAATAGACAATACTGAAACATGGAAGGAGAAAGACAGCTAAGGATGTTGAGATCATAAAAGAAAATGAATTATGTGTTCCCTGGGTTTCCTTTTAACCCCCTTAATTCAGATTTGATACTGAAGAATTGAAAATGCAGCAATACCAGTGAGTGCACTCCAAAGTCCAAGGGCAAGTCTATTCTGGATAAGGATCAGAGAAATCTTGTAGGACAAAAATAAGGTTTAGCATAGCTGTGACATGACAGCTAATATTGAGGATATGAACAAAAACTGAAACAAAGCAAGAAGCCTAGAATTACATCTTAAAATGTATAATAAGGCTTACTCAGTCATCAGTATTTCGGTCACCCCTCATAGTGCCAGGTTGTCCTTCTGTACCACATAGGAAGCATGGACTTCTATCCCCATCCAGTGATAATGGGACATTCTGCCTTCCAACTAAGATTGTACCATAAAGACATAATAAAAAGACGGAGGTTACAACCTCACCCATAGTGGTCCCTCTGTTCCCCAGGGATCAATGGAGATGGAAGCTCAGTAAATAATCTTCAACCCTACTTGACAATAATAAGGGAGGACCTTCATTCATCCACCAAATTAGTATCAAGAAGGCCTGGTAAAACATAACATTTAAATAAGATTCAGAATCTTATAATATGGAAAATGTTCAAGTTTCAATTTTAAAAATCACTTGTTATAACAAGACCTGGAAAGCTCGAATACTAAGAAAAGATAATCAACAAATGGCGATACTCAAATAATACAAATATTAGATTGATTGGACAAGGATTTTAGGCATTCAACATACAATGTTTCAATTAACAATTGCAGACATATTTCAAATAAATTGGAAATTAGAATTTATCTTTTAAGATCTATGACTTATCAACAAAGAGAGGATATAAAAAGTAACCAAATGAAAAAAATTAAAATCTGAAATAGAAAAACTGAAACAAAATACTCAATAAATGGACTCGATAGAATAACGGAGATGACAGAAATGAAGAAGCAATTTGGAAGTAGAACTATAGTAATTACCCAATCTGAAAAATAGAGAAAACATAGACTTAACATAATCAGAGTCATGTGATACTAAGATGATAACCAAATTACAGTGATTGCATTTCCAAGTTTTTGGCATTAGGATGGTAAGGGATATTCGTTCAAGAGAAACAATATATCAAATTTTGAATTTTGACATTTTCTCAAACTAGTGAAGGCAGTACAATACTATTGAAATTCTGGGTAGTAGCAGGAAGTTGCAAACAAAGTCAACCACGATATCATAAATATAAACTGATACACAATGTACTGAGTTGTTACATGTTCATTATGTGTTGTAAATGCATTTTTTTTTTTTTTTTGGTACTGGAGATTGAACTCAGGGGCACTCAATCACTAAGCCACATTGCTATCCTATTTTGTATTTTATTCAGGAACAGAGTCTTTCCGAGTTGCTTATTGCCTCTCATTGCTGAGGCTAGCTTTGAACTCATGATCCTCCTGCCTCAGCCTCCTGAGCAACTGGGATTACAGGTGTGCACCACTGTAACTAACTTCTAAATACATTTTTGACCAGTGATATGTTCATCTTATGAATAGTTTACCAGGATGTAATTCTAGTGTAAGTCAAGAAACATCTGTGTAGGAAAAGTGTTTAACATTCTTGTCATTATAATTCAAAAAGGTGAGGAGAAAGAAAGAAAAAAAAAGCTGAAAAAGTAGTTAATTAAATAATAACTATTTTTCCCCAAAACACACAAAAATTACTATTAAGCCACATATTCAAAAAGCTAAACAATTTTTGTACTTTTAAAAATATTCTAATTATAATTGGCATATAGTAATTGAACTTATTTATGGGATACAGTGTGATGTCTCAATATGTGTATACAAAGTGTAAAGTATAGTGATTAGGCCAAGATAATTGGTGTGTCCATCATATCAAACATTTATTACTTCTTTGATTGGGAATATTAAAATTTTTTTGTACTAGATATTTAGAGAATAGGTAATTAACTATTTTTAGCCATGATTTACCTTCTTCTGCTATAGAACTAAGTGAGTCCTTTCTAACTACTTCCCTCTACCCATTGGATACCTCTCTCCATTCTCCCTAAACACCACGCTTCCAAGTCTTCTGGTAAACACTATTATGCTCTCTACTTCTTTGATATTGTTTTTTTTCCCCCTAGCTTCCATGTATAAATAAGAAAGTGTGTAATTTGTCCTTCTGTTCCTGACTTGTTTCACAAAACATATGCCCTTCAGTTTCATTCATATTGCTGCAAATTACAGGATTCTACTGTTTTATAAGGCTGAAGAGCATTCCACTGTGAGTATATATCCCACATTTTCTTCATTCATTCATCATTTGATGGATCAAAGTTTATTTCATGTATTATTTAATATGAATAGTGTAGTAAACATTAGTGTAGCTCCCCTTTACATAATGATTTTCTTACCTTTGGATATGTATCTTTTAGTGGAATTTCTGAATCATATGGTAGTTCTATTTCTAGTTTTTTGAGGTGCCTTTCTACTGTTTTCTATAATGGGTGTACGAATTTATGTTCCTACCAATAGCATATGAGAGTTTTCCCTTTTCCACACCCATACCAGTATCACTGTATACAATATCAATGCATAAAATTTAATTATGTATTTATATGCAACAATGAACATATGGGGATAAATATAAAAAATACAATAGCTTTTGAAATTGATCAAAGATATTCAGGTGAAGCTTCGGCAATATATTTATAAAATTTGCATGATGGAAACTATACATGGTATGAATTTTAAAAATTAAAGAAAATCTAAATTAATGGAGATATATACCATGCTTATGGACTGGAATACTAATACAATAGTCAATTTTTCCTAAATTGATATGAGTTTAATAAATTAGTATCAAAACTTAAGCAAGATTTTGTGTAGGTAATGGCAAGGTAATTATCAAATTTTTATGGAAAGAAAGGCAAAGCTACCAGAGTAAAACAATTTGATAAAAGAATAAGTAGGAAGAAAACTTTGTTTCAAATTTCAAGACATATAGTTACAGTAGACTCCTAAAATGCAAGAAGCAAACTAAATAGTCAATAAATGTGATGGTATCAAACTAAAAAGCTTCTTCATACCAAGAGAATCAATTGAGGAAATGAAAAGAGAGCCTGCAGAATGGGAGAAACTCTTTGTCACCTGCACCACAGAGAATTGTGGTCTATGTACACAGTGGAATATTACTCAGTCATAAAGAAAAATGATTTTATGACATTCAAAGTGGTAAATGGATGGAATTGGAGACTAGCATGCTAAGTGAAAGAAATCAATCCTCCCAAAACCAAAGGTCAGATTTCTCTTTGATATGTGGATGCTAACCAACAAGAAGGATTAGACAAAGGGGAATGAAGAGAAGGAGAGGGAATAGGGATGGGAAAGACACTGGAATGAATCTGACATAACTTTCCTATGTACATATATAAATATACCACAATGAATCTCAATATTATATACAATCACAAGACTGGGACTTTAATTAGAATATAATATGTTCCATCCTTGTATAAATATATCAAAATAGATTCTACTGTCATGTATAACTAAAATGAACAAATAAAAATAAAAATGTGTTTTATTTGCATAAGAAACAAATACATCAATTGAACAAAACTGAAATCTAAAAATAGTCTTGTTCTAGTACTGTCAGATAACAATCGGTTTTTGAGGAAACAATTCAACAGAACAAACCTAGTCTCTTAACAAAAGATGTTCAAAATATCTGAATAGTCTCAAACAAGTAAAACCCTTTGTAAACTTTATATCTTGAAACAAGAACCAAAAATGAATTACAGATTTAAATAAAACACGTAAAACTACAAAAATTTTAGGAGATAATATAGGAAAAAATTCTTTCAGACCTAGAGATTGGTAAGAATTTTGGGGATGAACTCAAAAGTATTATTTATTTAAGAAAAATTGGATAAATTTGACTTTACCAAAATGAAAATATTTTGTCTTTGGACGGACCATGTCAAGATGAACTACAGACTAGGAGAAAATGTTTGTAAAACATATCTGATGAAGGACTTATACCTAAAATATTTAAATAAATCTCAGAACTCAGCATTCACAAATAATCTGATTATGAAATGTTCAGATGACATGAATTAATATTTCATGAAAAAGATGTATAGATGAGACAAACTCATAGAGAAAAGTTGAATGTTAACTATCCATTAGGACAATACAAACAAAGATCAGGATGAAGCACTGCTACATACTTTATCTAGTAAATATAATGAAAAAATAATAATAACAAGCCCAAGTCTGGTAACGGTACATAGAAACTGGAGCTCTCATATATTACTGATGATAAAACAAACTGTCTAGGAAACTTGGAAAGTAGTTTGGTATTCTCTTTAAACATGGATTTACCATAATAGCAGGCAATTGTTTCTCTGTTCATTTAACCCCAGGGAATAAAAACTTATTTTCACAAAATCCTACATATGATTGTTCTAAGAAGAATGATTTTAATTCCCCAAAAGTGGAACCTAGACAAATTACTTTCAGTAGATTAATGGATAAATACAATTTCCTACATCCACAACATGGCATACTACTCTGCAATAAAAAAGGAATAAACTATTGATAAATGAATTGGCTTGGAGATATCTCAATGGCATTATGCTGAGTGAAAAAAAATCTGGTCTCAAAAGGACATGTGTTATACAATTGCATTTAAAATATTCTCCAATTTACAAAATTACAGAGGTGTAAAACAGATTAGTGCTTGTTAAGGGTTAGGAGTGGTTAAAGCAGAGGGGATTGTTTGTAAATGAAAACAGCAAGGAGGAGATTTTTGTGGTTATGGAATAATGATTTCTTGGTTGCTTTTGTGACTAAACAAACATATATATGACACAGAACTATATGTATATTGTGCTAATGTCAAATTCTTGGTTTGGATATTACACTAACATTTTTGAACTATAACCATTAGAGAAGAATAAGTGGAGGACACACAGGACTTCTTTATACTATATGTGACTTCCTATAAAATCATAATCCTTTCAAAATGAGTTAAACATTTTATAAAATGAAAGAGAAAAATAAAATTATGGTAAGATCATTTCTACATGAAATTGAAATAGCTAATGATTAGGGAAAACAGTTACATCCACTATAGGACAAAAACAAACTATGTATTCAGTTCTTGATTTCTATCTATATTCAATTTCCAAGAAAATATAGCTTAATAAAATTAAACAAATATATTTACCTTCGTTTTATTTTTCTTAGTATTGGTTTTATGATCAAAGTTGTTATTATTATAGTTATTTTGGGTGTTAACTTTTCTTTACAAAGTTAAGTTTGAAAAGGAGAAGGGACGCTGTTTTGGAATCTCTAAGTGCATTTTGCTGATATGATTGATATGGGTTTGCCCTTTTCAAATTGCAGTTCAGTATGCCTGCTATTTCTGTTTTATATCTCCTGCCAAACGAAGTGTTGTAGTGTCAGTCACTAAATAATTGCTTCATTTAGCCTTATTGAAATATATCATAATCCAATTTGTAACGTGTTTCGAGGATAAAATGGTATTTTAATGCTTTCCAGAGTAAGAGAAAAAGAGAGAGGGTTAAATCATTTCACCAAATGCTTAGAAAGTTTTGGTGAATTGGAATTATTAAGTGGCAAATTTTGAAGTTTTGATGCATATAACCTTTTGGGGGGGAAAAAAGTAAGTTAACCAATTCTGTTTTCAGAAATCACTATTTTTTAAAAAACTATTTAGTAATACACACTTGTTTATATAATCAATATTTTCATCATCTAAATATAGACTATGTATGGAATCCTCCTCAAATTAATCATCTAGTAAAGTAGTCTCTGATCAAGTCATAATGGAATTGGTTTCCAAGTTGGTTTGTATGGATTCTTAACCATGTAAATCATTAAATAATAAAATGCAGATTAAGAAATATAAATATAAATGTTAATTGAGAGGATTTGATAAAATCTCAGATATTTTCAGAAGAAAAATTACAGCATATGTTCAATAATCACACCATTCTATCACACACATATCTTAAGTTACTGCCTTATCATTCACAGATATTGCCGTTGAATATTCTTATATTGTCAGGGTGCATGATTAAATTATGTTGCATTCTTTCCAAGTGGGCTGATTCTCTACCTGATAGTGGCTCTGGGAGTAAAGTACTAGAAATGGGTATCTATTAAGTTTTATTGACTATTCATAAAAGCTTATAATAACCAGCTGGATCCTGTAAACTGCACGGTGGGTGTTCAACTCTATTTATCATCAACTCTGTAAGCAATACATATACTTTCGTTTCAGGTTAACTAGCAAAAAGCATTATCTAAAAATGGTGTGATCTCATTGCTCCAAAACAAAGTTTACAGGCACAGGTAACTAAGGAACAGTTTATCTTTACTTTTATGTCTTTAAAAAAAAAGAATAGATTTGATTAGAAGCCCAGACAGTTGAAACATACTGTCCATTTACATTTTTTTGCCAGTATAAATGAGAACGTCCTACCTTCCCAGAGCAGCCATCTTATTACAATGAATGAGAATGTAAGAACACTTTGTTTTAAAAGTTGTGCACGCCTTTAAATTTGTAAGTTCCTAAAAGACAATCTCCTTGCTAAAATAAAAATTTCAAAACTGTAAAATCATGACTTTCATACACTATTAAATGTGTGTGTATCAAAGATTTGTTTAACTCATTAATTAATTAGGAAATTGGTAACATGCTACAGTATGTTGGAATAAGAATTTGACTTAGAGAGATTTATGCCTTCTATTGGACAATGTTTTGCATTGTCATGAACATAAATCATTTGTATTATCAGTTTTCTACAATTTAATTGTTATACCATATTTCAAAGTCAATTAAAAATTCAAGTCTTATAGATCTAAATAATTCCAAGTCCACTAGATGATACAAGCATCTGAGTGAAAAATTACCAGTAATAACTTTTGCTCTTTTGTAAGTCTGACAATTTTTTCTGAAAACCTTGTCTATTTTGCTCATTATTTATATCTCCAATACACAAAACTGTTCTCTACTCCTTTTGATTAATAAATATTTATTAAATGAATAGGTGAAAGACTAAAAAAATAAAAACTTCAAAAATTAACTGGGTAGCATGTCACAAAAAAATCAAACAGAAACACAAACAAGACATGAACCTCTAGAATTTTAATAATCAAATTACACCTCAGTGTCTTATAGATAGTGTATGTGTTAGAACAAGGAATGCAAAAATTTCCTTTTTTATCATTTTTTAAAAATTATTTGAACATTTTACCTGAACTAAATACCTTCAAGTTAATCATTTATATTACACTAACAACAGTATTTATGGTCAGAATTCAACCATCTTTGGTTATCTACCACTTTCCTTTTTCTGAGTTTCATTGCCATTTGAAGTCCAATTCAGTCACATCCTTTGAATTGGGGTTCTCATCACACAAGCTTCAAGATATTTTGCACTAAACTTGCACTTCTTACTTACAGAAATCAAAAGAACTGAAAGGAAAAAACTGGGGAAAAAGAAATGACCAGTAGAAGGAATTGAGACTTATTAATTAAGGCTTAATCACAAAAGCTTTTTAAACTTGTCTTTTGAATCTCTTCTGTACATAATCAAATATTTTCAAGACTAAATAACTTAAAAAATTTTTTCAGATAAATTTTCAAGTTGAACATCAAAACTTTACCTGCCTGTTTTTGCTGGAATCACACACACCTGGCCATTTCTTTATGTAGTTGTTTGATGCCAGATATATATCTAGTAAGTATTCACATTTTGAAAAGGTCAGAGAGTAGTTTATCATATTTTCCCAAGACTCACTTTTTCAAATAAATCATAAAAACTGCATCCCCCATAATTAGAAAAAGTAAAAAGATATTTATTGGATTGGCACAGTCTATACAATTGTTACTCTAATTTTTAGAATTTTCTGTGGTCTAAATCTATGTAAAAGAGTAGTATTATATTTTAAAAAAAGAAAAAAAGTACTTCAAGGAATAAGAATAAGGCTTAAGAGATATTTATCCTTTCTATTTAACAATGTTCAGTTGTATTGTCATGAACATAAATCATTTGTATTACCAATTTTTCTACAATTTAATTGTTATATTTCAAGGTCAATTAAAAATGTACACCTCTATAGTCTTAGATAATTCTAAGTCCAGTAGGTGTTACAAACATGATGATGACAGAAACATAAATATAAATAAAATTTTCTGCAATGAGATGTGATATACTGTCTGTATTAAAAATAATAATTATTATTCACCGAGAGTCTCATATAGCACGTTGTATAAGATGTTGATTGACTGATTTGCTAAGTGAAAATTTGATAGAGTAATTTTCCAAAAGTAGACCTTTACTTAATACAAATAAATAAATCCTTGGTAGTGTGATTACCTGTGGGAGATGAAAGTAGCAACCTTTCCTCATGACATCAGAATGATGCTAGCTTCTCTTAGTTGTAAAGTGTTAGGGACAACTCTCATAGTTTAATCATATGAACACTTAGTATTCACAACAACACATCAAATAACCTTGTGAAAGGACAAAGAATGAAAATAACATTTTTATATATTGATTTTTATAAAAGCCTCTTTCTGTAGAATCGATAAATGCATAAAGGAATAGAAGACACTTAGATTCAAAGTATGAAAATAAGATGTGTGAGGAAGGCAGTCTCTAACTTCTGTATGTCAGTTCTGATTTGGGTAATTTTGCATCAGTTTAGGTGTTAAATAAAGTTATTTTGGAATCTTGAGTTGGTCTTTGTCTTGCATGAATGTATAATTCAAATGCTACTTATTTGAATTATAATTATTATTTGAAGTTTAAATTGCTAACTGTAGAATATTGGAATGAGGAAAGAATTAAAATATATATTCTATTCAAGGCTATTCAGGGTACTCAGACTATTAACACATATCTTTTAAGTTAATTTTTGAAAATTTTATTTGGTTTAAGAAAAATTTTAAAACTGCTCAATTATATCCACAATCATTACATGTTTGGAATAAATTATTTGAATTTTATAATAAAATACTAACAAATTATCTATTAACCTATTTTCTAAATATTAACTTTGTAAATTATTTGAGGCTTTCATTTTTTAAATTATTTTATATTTTCTCTAATGGATTTCTAAAAATTTAGAGACATTTTCCTAGAACCTTGAGGATTAAAGTAAAATGTGTAAATATATAGATAGAAATAAAGAAGGAAGGAAAGATTAGGGTGGGGGAGAATGAAAAAAATGGAGAAAAAAATAAATTAAGCTTTTATTAAAGGGAAAAAAAAAACAAATTTTATCTATCTATCTATCTGTATATTCATATGCTAACAAAAAGATGTTTTAAGGGTCAGAAATCTCACCCATAATCAGATTTCATTGAACATTTGTGTTTTATAATATTGAAGTTGAAACAGAGATCCTTCAACACTGAAATTCAGTGGTATGAGATGTATTCATGTAACCCAAAACTCCTTTACCTATATCTAAATGTGTAAAAATGTTGTCTAGTATCCAGTATATTAAGCCACTCTACAAAAACTAGATTCCAAATTACAAAGGTAAACTTTGCCATAAAACATATTTACTTATTTGAATAAAAATATTAGTTATTTTTTCCTGACCCCTGTTCCTTCTACATAATTTTACAACCTCTATAATGTTTCCATTTTCCTCACAGGCTAGACAACAATAATCATTTAGAGTGATTTACTTTCTTGTGCTCTGACTCTAAACTTGGCCCAGCTAAGTCCTTTAGGAAACAATTCTTAAGTACCTCAGAGTTTTATTTCACTTCACACCTTTCACCATAATTCCATCACCACTGATTTTGGTTCTGACTTTATTGTGTTTTTTCAGTACTCACTGTAGTATTCTTGTTAATCTCCACATTCCAATCTCAGTGCATTTTGAAACTCACTAAGAATTAGATCTCATCATGTTGCTCTTATGCCTTGAAACCCAGAAGATTTACCTATTATTCCCAGAATAGATACTGTGATGCACCACTAAAGTATCTCCAAGACCTGATACTTTCCCAACTCTCTAGGCTTTTATTCCACACTCACTTTGACTATATGTCCAATTTTTAGTCCAATACTTCTGAAATAGAATATATTTCCCATACCAAACCTTCAAAGGTAAAGCTCTCTCTTAGTTTTGTAGACACAACATTAAGTAGTTTAGTAATTATAGAATCTAATTAATTAGTAAATAACAAATAAATGGTACTGTTTTGGAAAAAAATCTCTAGGAACCAAACAATGATTTAAACAATAATAATAAACAATATATATATATATATCACATATATATATATATATATTGAGATGTGGTAGATAAAATTCTAGATAAACCACCATTAAAAATAATTAAATACCTTGACCTGCAGGGCAAAATAAAAATGAAAAAACATATGAAAACATGACTGGTGATTTCATGCTAATTTTTTATATTGCCTCTGGTCATGCATTTTTAACACCTTTGAGTAATCCTTTCTTAAGAAATTTCCAAATAAACAGTAATTTGTAAAATATGGCAATCCAATAGTCTATGGAAATTTACAAAGTTGCTAATTTCACAGAAAGTGAAATACAAGATTTTTCTATTGCTCTTTTCTTTTGAGGAAAACTTAACTTCCATATTATTAAATATTAAGATTTTTAGGATACCTGGAACCATTTATTGTCTTTTGATGGATATTTTGGGGCAAAATACAAAGTTCAACAAATTTTACATTAAAAAGGTCATTTAGGGCTATAATCTCTGAGCACAATGAATTTACCCTCAGATAATAAAAGTAATTAAACTATATGACAAAAATATTTAGAAATCAAGGGTGAGGAATTGAGAGGGGAAACTAGGATTAAAACAAAAGGAGTATAAGAGGGTACTAGTTTCCTAGGACCACCACAACAAAGTAGTGTTTGAAATTCAGAAATGTATTGCTGCAAAATTCTGAAGGCTAGAAGTCTAAGATCAAGAGGTCAGCAACTTTGACAAGTGTTATATGTGCATTTGGAAATAATGCACATTCTGTAGTAATTAGGTATAGTGTAGCATGGCAATCCATTGACTCATATTGATCAAGTATTCTATATCCTTTCCTATTTTCTTCACATATTAGTTATTCAGGAGTATGTCTATATGATTATGGATTTTACTACTTCTCAATTTAGTTGTGAAGTTTTAAACATTTTCTCATTATTTTATTACTTATGTACAAATTTACACAAGTCCCCACTGCAGTGACATATTCTTGCTACATTTTTTCCCTCTTTAGGTCATTATTTGCATCTTTCCTTAAAAACTACTTACATTGATATTAACAAAACAATTTAGCTTACTTTTGATTAGTCTTTGTGTTGAATACATTTTTTATCAATTTATTTTCACTCTATCTGTGTATTTTATATTATTTTATCTCTTTTAATTAAGCTATTTCTTTTTCTATTAATTTTGGTTGGTACCTTTATTTTAAATTTTGCCACTTTACTTTTTGCTTTTGATTTGTTAAAGAAGAATCTCTCAGGAACTTAAAATTTTCTGCCTCACTCCTTGCATTGTTCCCCCCATCTTCAAACCAATAATGGCATATCAAGTCCTTTCCATTCTTCAAAACCCTCTGACTGCTCCTTCTGCCATTGCTTATACTGCAAACTTTAGAAACTTTTCTGCTTTAAGCTCTGGTGAGAATGAATTGGGCCAACTAGGATAACTCAGGATAATCTCTCCATTTTAAGATAATTGATAATTTTAATTACATTTGCAAAGTATATTCACTATGTAATATTAAAAAAAAAACACATTCATAGGTTCAAGGATTGGAGTGTGGGTATTAGGGACCTTCATAACAGTGTTTTAAAGGATTAGGGAGTGATGTCACACAACTGTGATACAATTACTCGGGAGGTTAAGGCAGGAGGATTCCAACTTTCAGACCAGCTTGGGTCAATTTGTTAAATCATTTCTCAAAATAATATAAAGGAAGTAGGATTATAGCTCAGTGATACAGCATTTGCCTAACATGTAATAGGCCCTGGATTCAATCCTCGGTACCAAAAAAAATAAAATAAAATAAACATAATAATAGTAATATTACAAAGGATGAATCACAGAAGACATCAGGTTACCCATCTAAGATCTCTTGTGATAGGAAGAGACTGTTGGGCTCTACCTACTGTCTCCTGGATATACCTCAGGTTTCCCTTTATCAACACTTTCTTTAGTCTGCCATATCTCTGGGAAGGGGACACATTTAATAAAGGACGTTGGCTTGAGATTTCCCCGTTGACTTGACTAACAGTTTCTTAGATATGTGCCCAAATCAGACTACTTAATCCTGCACTTACCTCCTGTGTCTCAAATGTTACCTGGAAACTATCCCTGTCTTTGCTATAACTCTCAACTTAATCCTTAGAGACGTTTTCTGCCAATGAGACTTTTCATTATCTAGACTCATCTTTGCTTCCCAAAGAACTTGAACTAACATGCCTTTGCTTTAGTCTTAGATATGCTGTTATACACCATTAAATATTCACCATCAACTTGTTAGTTCCCTCATTTGCAAAAACTCACGTTTAAATAGATTCTTTAAGAAAATCTCCTGTGTACAGAATTCTCAGGTTTCATATGTTTAAGACAGTTTTTAGCATGGAATCTTGAGGGAGATATCTGAAGAAGACAGATTTGATTCCCACTGTGTGTGTGTGTGTGTGTGTGTGTGTGTTTTAAATTCTGCTTCAATGATTTCTTGAACTGAATATGTTTTGGAAATACATCATGAATTTTATGCCATTCTAATTCTACAACTTGCAAAATCTTGGACTTTTTCATTATTGCTGTGGAGCCTATGAGGCTTTTACTTTTTGCTGCCCTTTATCATTAAAATCTAAAAGATATATTAAAATACATTTCCTTCTAATCCTTGAAGAAAAGTTTTACCTACTACTCAACAGGACATTTCAACAGGTAGATCAAAACCTTTCTTTCTTCACAGAATACTTTTCTTAATTAAAATACTCTATATTACTTCTGTCCCACTGTTTTACTTACCCTCAGTGACTCCAACTGTATCTAAGATGATTTTTCAGATCTTCTGTTTCAATCACTCTCTCTCATGCTCTTCCTCTATTTTTCACTAGGTTGTTTTCTTGCTTTTTAAAAAATTTTTTCATCAAATGTTTTTCATGCAAGTTCATTCTTTCTTGGAAATCTTAAAATTTAATTTCCTTTTACAGTATGATTTCACCTTTTTCTTCCATTTCTTAAAAAGTTCATCCATTCACTTATTTTCTTCCTAATTTTTATTTCTTTTCTTCATTCTTAAAATTCTAGGTCAAGGTGATTAATTTTCTTAGAGTAGATTGATTTGATTTGAATAGTTATCTGTACTTTTCTTAATTGTGTTCTTATTGGGGAGGGTCATCACTTGATTATCTACTAGATACTTTTTCCTTTTGCAGATTTTCATTTTATGGTAGTTTCTAACTGATGACATGATGAAAGTTAATAGCTCTTCATTTTTGTGGACATATTTGTAATTTGAAATGAATTACATGATAACTAATTTAAGAGCACTCTATTTTCTTTGTAGCATTGGATAGTTTCTTTTCCTTTTCTTTACTAGCTAGGTGATAGGCCAGGAGCAGTGCATAACTTACATGCTTTCCTTTTCTTTTTTAAAAGATGCCACAGTCTGCCTGGGCACCACAAGGCACCTCCAGGTTCAAAACAGGAACTCCTTTATTGCCCAAACTCCCCTGCAAACACCACCCACCTGGCCCTTCCAGGCACACCACACACCAACTGGAAATACCTCTTCCGGAACTTCCCCAAGGAACACAAACTCTCCAGGAATCCCCACAGAACTCCAAAGTAGCGAGCGCCTGAGGTGTCCAGCAGGAGTCTAATACACAATTGAATACACAGCTTAACATAACCATCATCATCTCAATGGCTTGCTGGCATCACCTCTCAACCACTCCCTTCTGGCAAAAATTCCAGGCGTCATTCCGACTTGGCTGTGGCTCTCAGCAAAAAGATGTCTCAAATTTCTTGCCCTTTTCTTCTTTATTCCTCTGTCATACAATTTGAAAAGCCATCTCTTCATTACTTTGACCCTTTCCCCAGATCCTTCCTTCCCAAGATTGCTCCATCATGGAAGCACTTTTATATCCCTTTCTTGTATTCCATCCTCCCATCTTACAAGAAGGTGGGTTTTTTCTTTGGTGGTTAACTTTAGGTCAATTCTAGACTTACCATCATCTCCTCTGTTTTACTTTCTCATAGAAAATTTTTATTAAACTGATAAGAACAGATACTACACTTATCGATGTTCATAGCAGCACAATTCACAATAGCTAGACTGTGGAACCAACCCAGATGCCCTTCAATAGATGAATGGATAAAAAAAATGTGGCATCTATACACAATCGAGTACTATGCAGCAATAAAAAATGACAAAATCATAGAATTTGCAGGGAAATGGATGGCACTAGAGCAGATTATGCTCAGTGAAGCTAGTCAATCCCTAAAAAACAAATACCAAATGTCTTCTTTGATATAATGAGAGCAACTATGAACAGAGCAAGGAGGAAGAGCAGGAAGAAAAGACTAACATTTAACAGAATCATGAGATGGGAGGGAAAGGGAGAGAAAAGGGAAATTGCATGGAAATGAAGCGAGACCCTCATTGCTATACAAAATTACATATAAGAGGTTGTGAGGGGAATGGGAAAATAAACAAGGAGAGTAATGAATTACAGTAGATGGGGTAGAGAGAGAAGATGGGAGGGGAGGGGAGGGGGGATAGTAGGGGATAGGAAAGGTAGCAGAATACAACAATTACTAATTGGGCATTATGTAAAATTGTGGATGTGTAACCGACGTGATTCTGCAATCTGCATTTGGGGTAAAATTGGGAGTTCATAACCCACTTCAATCTAATGTATGAAATATGATATGTCAAGAGCTTTGTAATGTTGTGAACAACCAATAAAAAAATAAAAAATTAAAAAAAAATTCCAGAAAATAGAAAAAAAAAAAGAAAATTTTTATTTAATTAATTTATGTTTTTGTAGTTGTGGATGAACAGCATGCCTTTATTTTATTTGTTCACTTTTATGTCATGTTAAGGACCAAACTCAGTGCCTCCCAAGTGCCAGACAAGTGCTCTGCCAGTGAGCTACAGCCCCAGCCCTCTAACAGATATTTGTAGACTACTTTTGCTTTCTAATTTGTTTGTGAAAAATGTAAGAGATAACTTACTATATTGTTTTTTTTTTACTTTCAAGTAATTTAACTTTTTTATTTCTTGTCTGTTTTCTTATGATAAGAGCACAGTTTTCTTTTGGTATTATTTGAACATGTCATTTGTCCCTGCCACTGACTACCTTTGCCTTCTTCTGTTATGTTGTTTTCCCATCATCTTCTCATAATTCCTCTACAAATAATATAGCCCACCCATTTCCCTATATTTCATATATTCTTCCACAGGAGATAATAACTAATTGCCAGATTTGTTGATTTATGCCTTTCAAGTATAAGAGGACCATCCAAAGGAAGTTATCATGAAGTTAATATCATGCTATGTCAAAAATAGAGAGTCACCCCTTAGTGAAATTCATTTGTCTTAGAGATGTCATAAAAAATAATTTGAATTTGTTTCTATTTAAAGCATTTTGGTACAAAATTTCCAAAATGCAGATAAAAGTAGAAATCCTTTGTTCAAATTTTTATTTGTTGATAAAAAACTCAAGGTTTCACAATTTGACTAAAAGCACCAGAGTAACAGCACTACTCTAGACATGTACCATTCAATTGTAATATCATCATCATTTTACATATGTGAAAATTGATTCATGAGTGTAAGATTTATGTAAAGTTTCATAACTGACCAGTGGTGAATCAGAGAATTGAATCTGCACAATCTGAGTTCTATACTCTGAACATTATCCAATACTGTTTCTCTTCCAGTTTTTATCCAAGTGCTCTTTTTCTGGCTGTTTATTGTCCCCTATGTCAAATTTATTCAATGAAATGTAAAAACAACATAAAAGCAAACAAACTTTTTGATCTGAATATTGGTTTCATATTACTTTTTTTCCTCCTAAGTAGGAAACATTATTTTGTTGTTGTTGTTGTTTATAAAACTTAGATGAGTTGTAGCCAGCCCAGAAACAAACAAGTCGTGATTGCTGAAAGGAATTGTTAACTAGGGTCTTTAGGTTGCTGACAATAATTCATTGAGAAGGATAGATCTACTAAGAAATATCTTTCATCTTTTATTTGTCTTAAATTTTTTTAAAAAGATCTTTTTAAGAATTAGAATATAAAAGTAATGTATGAGATGGATTACATTTATTGATGTATGTGGTGGATTACATTTATTGATTTATTGATTTCCATATATTGAACCATCCTTGCATCCCAGGGATAAATCCTACTTGATCACGGTGCATAATCTTTTTGATATATTTTTGTATCCGATTTGCCAGAATTTTATTGAGGATTTTTGCATCTATGTTCATTGGATATATCGGTCTGTAGTTTCTTTCTTTGAAGTGTCCTTATCTGGTATAGGAATCAGGGTGATGTTGGCCTTGTAGAATGAATTTGGAAGTACTCCCTCTTTTTCTATTTCATGAAATAGCTTGAGAAGAATTGGTATTAGTTCTTCTTTAAAGGTTTTGTAAAACTCTGCTGTATACTATCTGGTCCTGGGCTTTTCTTGGTTGGTAGTCTTTTGATGGCTTCTTCTATTTCCTCAATTGATATTGGTCTGTTTAAGTTGTGTGTATCCTCCTGACTCAATCTGGGCAGATCATATGACTTAAGAAATTTATTGATGTCTTCACTATCTTCTATTTTATTGGAGTATAAGGTTTCAAAATAATTTCTCATTATCTTCTGTATTTCTGTAGTGTCTGTTGTGATATTACCTTTTTCATCCTGTATGCTAGTAATTTGAGTTCTCTCTCTTCTCTTTGTTAGCATAGCTAAGGGTCTGTCGATCTTATTTACATTTTTGAAGAACCAATTTTAGTTTTGTCAATTTTTTCATATTTGGGAATCAACCTAAAAAAAGAGGTAAAAGTCCTTTACAATGAAAACTACAGAACATTAAAGAGGGAAATAAAAGAAGACCTTAGAAGATGGAAAGATATACCTTGTTCATGGAGAGGCAGAATTAATATCATTAAAATGGCCATACTACCAAAAGTACTCTATAGGTTTAATGCAATGCCAATCAAAATCCCAATGGCATTCCTCACAGAAATAGAAAAAGCAATCATGAAATTCATCTGGAGAAAAAAGAGACCCAGAATAGCTAAAGCAATCCTAAGCAGGAAGAGGGAAACAGGTGGTATAGCCATACCAGATTTCAAACTATACTATAGAGCAATAGTAACAATAACAGCATGGTACTGGTACCAAAACAGGTGGGTAGACCAATGTTACAGAAAAGAGGACACAGATACTAATCCACAAAATTACAACTACCTTATATTAGACAAAGGTGCTAAAAGCATGCAATGAAGAAAGGATAGCATCTTCAACAAATGGTGCTGGGAAAATTGAAAATCCATATGCAACAAAATGAAATTGAATCCCTTTCTCTCACCATGTACAAAAGTTAACTCAAAATGTATAAAAGAACTAGGAATCAAACCAGAGACTCTGCATCTAATAGAAGAAAAAGTTGGCCCTAATGTTCATCTCGTGGTTGTGGGCTCCAAATTGCTTAATAGGATACCTATAGCACAAGAGTTAAAATCAAGAATCAACAAATGGGACATATTCAAACTAAAAAGTTTTTTCTCAGCAAGAGAAATAATAAGTGAGATAAATAGGGAGCCTACATCCTGGGAACAAATTTTTACCCCTCACACTTCAGATAGAGCACTAATCTCCAAAGTATACAAAGAACTCAAAATGTTAAACAACAACAACAAAAAAAAAAAAAAACAAATAACCCAATCAACAAATGGGCCAAAGATCTAAACAGACACTTCAGAGAGGAAGATATACAATCAATCAACAAGTACACAAAAAAATGCTCACCATCTCTAGCTATCAGAGAAATGCAAATTAAAACCACTCTAAGATACCATCTCACTCCAGTAAGAAAGGCAGCCATTATGAAGTCAAACAATAACAAGTGCTGGCAAAGATGTGGGGAAAAGGGTACACTCATACATTGTTGGTGGGACTGCAAACTGGTGCAGCCAATTTGGAGAGCAGTATGGAGATTCCTCGGAAAGCTAGGAATGGAACCACCATTTGACCCAGCTATTCCCCTTCTCGAACTATATCCAAAAGCCCTAAAAATAGCATACTACAGGGACACAGCTACATCAATGTTCATAGCAGCACAATTCACAATAGCTAGACTGTGGAACCAACCCAGATGCCCTTCAACAACTGAATGGATTAAGAAATTGTGGCATTTATACACAATGGAATATTACTCAGCAGTAAAAAATAACAAAATCATGGCATTTGCAGGGAAATGGATGGCACTAGAGCAAATTATGCTAAGTGAAGTTAGCCAATCCCTAAAAAACAAATACCGAATGTCTTTGCTTATATAAGGGAGGTGACTCAAAACAAAGTAGGAAGGAAGAGCATGAGAAGAAGATTACCATGAAATAAGGAAAAGAGAATGGAGGGAAAGGAAAGGAGAAGGGGAAATGCACGGAAGACAGAAGGAGACCCTCATGGGTTCACAAAATACATATACGATGGTGTGAGGGGAAAGGGAAGGGGAAAACAAAAGAGAGAGAGAGAGATAAGTGTCACAGTAGTATGGGTAGACAATAGGGATGGGAGGGGAGGGGACTGGAGTGGGGGAGAGGGAGGGTAGCAGAATACAACTGACACTAGGATTGCGTGGACACTAGGATTGATGTATACGCGTGGATGTATAACCAATGTGATCCTGCAATCTGTACACATGGAAAAATGACAACTTATACCCTATTTGAATCAAATGTATGATATGTCAAGATCATTGTATTGTCTTAAATAACTAATAAAAAATAAATAAAATTTTAAAAAAGGAATCAATAAATGGGATGGATTTGAATTAAAAAGTTTCTTCTCAGCAAAGGAAATAGTTAATAATGTGAAGAGAGAGCCTACAGAATGGGAGAAAATATTTAAAAACCTCAGATAGAGCATTAATCTCCGGGATATATAAATAACTAAAAAAAAAAAAAACATTAAAAAACAAAACCCAATCAATAAATGGGCTAAGGAACTGAACAGACACTTCTCAGAAGAGTATACACAATCAATCAACAAACATGAAAAAATGTTCAACATCTCTAGTAATTAGAAAAATGCAAATTAAAAATTACACTGAGATTTCATCTCACTCCAGTCAGAATGGCTATTATCAAGAATTCAAGCAGAAATGTTAGTGAGGATGTGAAGAAAAAGTTTCATTCATTCATTGCTGGTGGGAATGCAAATTGGTGCTACCACTATGGAAATCAGTATGGAGATTCCTCAGAAAACTTGGAATGGAACCACCATTTGACTCAGTTATCCCATTCCTCAGTTTATACACCAAGGACTTAATATCAGCACTCTAGAGTGACACAGCCACATCAATGTTTATAGCAGCTCAATGAACAAAAAGTATGGAACCAACCTAGGTGCCCTTCAACAGATAAATGGACAAAGAAATTATGGTATGTATACACACAATGGAGTATTACTCAAATCTTAAAGAATAATAAAATTATGGTATTTGCTGGTAAATGGATGAAACTAGAGAATATTATTCTAAACAAAATAAGCTAATTCCAAAGAATCAAAAGCCAAAGGTTTTCTCTGTTATGTGGATGCTAATTCACAATAATGGGGTGATTAGGCTAGGGAAGAATTGAGGTACTTTGGATTAGACAGAGGTGAGTGGTAGGAGAAAAGGGAAGATGGGGGTAGGAAGAATAGTAGAATGAATTGGATATTAATACCCTATGTGAATACATGATTACATGACTGTTGTGATTCTACATCATGTACAACCAGAAGAATGAGAAATTATACTCCATTTATGCATGCATGATGTGTCAAAATGCATTCTACTATCATGCATAACTAATTAGAACTTAAATAAATAAAAAAATTAGGCCATATATATGTGAATCTAATTGATTTAGATGGAATTCAAAAGTAACCTTCTTCCAGTCATTTTTACAGTTGTTCTCCCACCAAAATAAGACAATGAGATGTTTCTTCATATCATAGGACTTGTTGGGTTTGCTGGCTTTTTCCTTTGTGTCCTTTCTTTTGGGTACACTGAATTCCTTCAGGCTCTAATCATAGGAAGAATTATAATTCACTCCCATTGATGAGAAGAGTCACTTTGTCATTATGGTCCTAGATGAGAATGACTTAACCATTGCTCCTTGATTTTTCATGTTACCATACAGCTGCTTTCCACCTCTTTACTATAAACAGAAAGGTAACAGAGACTTTATTCTATCTCCTCACTTCTAATAGTACATGAGCCACACTTGATCAATTCCCAATTAATATTATACCCATTCAGTGCAAAATATTCATTAGGAGGAAAATGCATATATTTTAGTTAAAAAGATAACAAAATAAAAACATTTTAAAATCTTTCATACCTGAAGTCTTTAAATCATGAACTTAGTGATACTTGCTTTTTTTGCAAAAGAATTCATTAATATTAAAATTGTTTTTCTTATTTAATAGCTTACCATCATAAGGTGAATTGACAATTTTTTAATTGCCAACATTTTATTGTGACTTATCCTTTCCATTATTTGTCTTTAATAGGTCTTTTGTTAAAAATATCTATCAACCTTACTTATCCTTTCCATTATTTGTCTTTAATAGGTCTTTTGTTAAAAATATCTATCAACCTACATTGATAAACTATTATTTCGATTCTAAAAGTATATACTATATAACCACCAACAAAATTTTAAGTGTTATAAAAACTGTCATTATACTGAATTTATATTATATAATTTCAGTCAAAATCAAGGACGTTAACATTTCTTTTTTACTGTGTAGCATTATGATGAATTTTCATTAAACATTTAAAAAATCTTAACAAGAATTTGGAGACCTTAGCTGCTACTTTCAGCATTCATAGACAGCCTGGAATCCCAGATTGAAGCCAGGGTTATAAATAAATAAAGAAAGTTTTATTTATTTTTCTGTTCTTGTGACACCCAGCCTCCTTGAAAAACATAATATTTTCCACTGATTTTTTAATCAAAGAAGTGGTATAAGCACTTGCTCAATTTCAGTTAACATGAAATATTTAATTTTTTAAATTCTTTCCTTTGGTGTTTTTAAATGTCTCTGAATTCAAATTAATAAGATTTAACTACATGGCTCTAAACAGATAGCAAAACATATGCACAAAATGAAAGTATGAAGAATTTTACATCCTCAGGCCAGTGGCTTATCTATCGAAGCATGTTGGGTCCCTGGTGTGGCACAAAAACACTTGATTTCACTCTTGCTTCAAAAAGAAATTCCTCTGTATAAATGGTCCATGTAGCAATTTGATCATTCACAATTGAGGGGCCACTTTAAACCAGAGTAATACACCCAAGAGAGTCATGGTTTCCACCAAAAAAATCACAATAGGCTTATGCAGTAGTTTCAGACACCAGAGGGAACAACTTCTTCACAGAGAAAAGCCTTAAAATGAAGTCGAATGTTCCACAAAAAACAAAGTGCCTTCTTAGAGTGAGGAAGTTGGTTTGCTAAAAGTGCAGCTAGTTTCTGCCAAAAATATTGGGGCAAACTGACCTTATTCCAGTTCCCCTTGTCCTGACTCATCTCCATTTTGACACACAATGACATTATATGAAGTATTTCAGTAATTTTAAAATAACATACTTTAGTCATTGGGCCAAACCATATTCTGTATTTAATGTTTAATGACACAACAATAAATAAAATACATGGTTTTATGGAAAGAATATTATAGACTAAGCCAAGAACACAAGAAGATTTCCCCCTTCATATTTGTACGTGGTAGTTGAATCAAACCAAAGGAAATGGCAGAGGAAATTGATTAAAGTGCAGTCCCAGATTCTTGAAATGAAACATAATCCCACAGAGTAACCACAGCAAAAGGTGTAGGAGACTGAGTTGGAATATTCCTGGAAGTTAGAGGATTATCAGATGTCATCAGTATTTCTGTATGGAAGCAGCCAAACAGGAGACAAATAATCAGACTATAGTAGATGAAACAAATTGCAAATCTAATACCTGGACCATGTCAACAAGTTCCACTTCTGATTATATACAGAAATTCCTTCATTTTTCTGAATATATTGGTAAAACAAAATTGCCTAATGTAAAATCCAGAGTGGGGCTGGGACTGTAGTTCAGTGGTAGAGTACTTGCCTAGCATGTGTGAGGCACTGGGTTTGATCCTCAGCACCACATAAAAATAAATAAATACAAAAAGGTATTTTGTCCATCTACAACCATGTTTTTTTTTTTTTTTTAATCCAGAATGGTATTTGAGATACTGGAGATCACAGAAGATTTAGAGTCAGAGTTAGATATTAATTCCAATAATTGTAGTGTTGATAGTGGTGTGAATTCAAATAAATTATTCAGTAACTTAAGCCTCAGGTTCTTTATCTGTAAAAATGAGACAGTTAAAACATTCAGGACCTCAGGAGTGCCAAATAAAAAAACTAATACTCACTAAACACTTCTGTATGGTCTCTAAACATAAAACTTGTTAATACAATTTCCCTATTCTTTCCTTTGTCCCATGTAAATTCTAGTTTATTGTTGATGGACAGAGAGGTGTGTTTATGGAAAATTCCTTCAGTAAGTGAACTTATTAAAAATACATTATCAACGTGGTCCCAAGTGTTCTGGGTTGATCATGGAGGAGGCCTTTCACATCTTCCCTGACCAGGATTTCAGATTTCCCTTTGCTATCTCATGAAATTCTCGGCTTCCATCATTTCAATATCACAGTTTCCCCTCTCTTGTTATATGTCTGTAGAAGAATCTTGCATTCCAACACATTCTTAAAGTTGTGTTCAGACTCAGTAAAAAAGTTATGACTGATTACAGCATCTCACTTACTCTAGGGTTGTCACTTTTCCTCCTCTGGAACCGGGGTATGCCTTGCAGTCAATAGCATGGCACAATCAAGTGGTAGATTTTTCCTTTTAAATAAAATATAAAAAATATAATAGTGTTTCTAATGATTGATGACATCTTTGAGTTAATCAAACACAGAAGAAATGTCTACCACAGGCACACATGATAGAGCATAGACCAGTCATCTTAGATTCAGCAGGTTTTATTAATTTTATAGTTCTAGCTGGGGGCAGTTGTGCATACTCATAATCCCAGTGACTCCGGAGGCTGAGGCAGGAGGATTACAGCCTCAGCAATTTAGCATTAACACTATATTAAAATTAAAAATAAAATAAAACAAAATAAAAAGGACAGAGGATATGACTCAGTAATAAAGGACCCATGAATTCAATTTCCAGTGTGAAAAAAAATTTAATGATGTGTAAAACCACTTGAGTCACTATTTTATCAATAGCCATTTTGAAATTCTCTAAAATCATTTTACATAAAATCATATATATTTATATGCATACAAAGGTAAAGGGGTATAATTACATTTTCTTTTGTTTTCATGACTTGAAATATATTAGTCATATTTAAAGTCATTTACATTCATCCAGTATTTGAAAGAGCTCTTCCTCAGGCTTCCAAAATATTTAAAGGATCTAAGTTTAGAGTAGATAAATGTTTTGTTTCTTACCTTCAGACAATTTGTTTATTTATATACGATTGCCTAATCAACAGGTGATTAAAATTTACATTCATATCATACACTCCAGAAAAAGGGTGAAGTGTGAAAAGTTATCTTGTTAAATTAGACTAACATAAGTTAGATTAAATAAAATAAATTATTAAAGAGTTACTAAAGCCACAATTAGTTATTTTATCTTTACATGTATCTACATACATATCTTATTAATACATAGAATTATAATTATATGTAATTATTTACTTTTATTATGCTATGACCAGTTACATACTGCATTGACTGTAAGACTGATTTTATACTCTTTGCTTCCTCAAAACAATTTGTCTTATAATCAATGACATAATTCTAATTAATAGAGATATTTCTTACTCAATATGAAAAGTAATTATAAATGTGATAATTAATGGAATCAGTGGAAGCTTGAATTAAATAAATGAAATAAAATGATAAATATAATGGCATATAACAGATACATTTTGTATATATAGGTACTTGTTACATTTTGTGAAATAAATTACCTTTCTAGAAAACACATTGCAGGAAAATCTATTACAAGCCAATAATTACCTTTAAAAGCAGCTAAATTATTAAATTATTTCTATATTATTAAAATATTTCTATGTTATTAAATTATTTCTATCAAAACTTATAAAGACATTCTTTTAATTCTTAAAGTATTTCATGGACTTGATATTATGGAGGGTAGTGAAATTATAAAGTAAAAATAACGGATAATGATGATATTCTAGATTATCAGTGCATTGTTTATTAATATTATTTTCTTTAAAAAGAACCTCAGTTTTAGCCCAGAGTTTAATTTCTCTCTTGTGATAAGAAATTATTTTCATTTTTGGAGAAATACCATAAAAATTATCCTCTTTTGCTGGTCCTCTGTATTACATGCTTGATTTATTAGGAAATGAATTCATGAACTATATTTATAACATTATAAAATATACATAATTTTAAGATAAAAGTAAAATTCACTAATCAAAGAGTTGTTGCATTTTATATGTTATAATTTGCTAATATTAGAATAGATTGTATTATCAAGTAATTAGATATGTGTGAAAATCAACAACTTTGTGAATATCCCTTTAATATTGATAAGGCTGGAAAAGTTTTAAAATAAATCCAATAATAGTGGTGTGAGTTAATGTAATATGGTTCATTCCTATGATGGAGTATAGCACTGTTAAAAATGACATTATTAACAACAAGCTCTATTGGTATACATAGTAAACAATGTTTTTGAAATAATGACACCATTACAAAGTCAGTAATGTTTGGGGGACACACAAATCTTTATTATATTTTTAAAAATATGTACACTTCTGATTTTTCTATAGTGAACATATGCAATTTTATATCTTTAAAAATAAGGAAAACAATTAATAGACAAAAATACAGGATAGCCAATAGAATTTAACAATGAGATTAGTATCAAATTTGAATAAAAATTTAAATGCACACAATTTTGTCCTGTCATGTGTGTTCTTCCATACATTTTTTAAAAGAAAGCACAGGGGTATCTTTTTGTTGATGATGGAGTTTTTATCTTTAGGCAGACAAATGGTATTTTGAAACAGCTCTGTGCACGTGTAGATATTTTTTGTACAAACTGTAGAATTTGTATGATTAGCATCTCTCTTTTCCTTAAAGAAAATCAATTGTTCAGGCTTCTTTTGCTGGTATTGAAAGTGATCCATAAATAAAGTTGGTTCCAATTGTATCGTCAGTCTTGAACTTGCCATAGTGACCTGATCTGAGAACAGGGCCTTTTCACAACCTTTGATGTGTGGTTGCAACATCAGTTAAACCCTGTGTTTCTTGGCATGAGGTTTTAATTTTCTTTCATAGAAATGAATTGCACACTCAATACTATGACAGATAATGCCTATTACCAATCTCATGAAGTGATTGGAGGCACTGTTTAAGTCAAATGATCAGGAAAAAAATTATAATTTGTCAGCTTCATTATGTGTCTGGTAATTTGCCTCATTCAGATAACCATTTGGGGCATTTCTTATTGGAGGTTAGGCATTTATTGTCTCTGGCAGCAGACTCAGTTGCCACATGTACTCAGGGAAAGCACTGGTTAATGGCATATGGAAACTGTTGATCCTACTTATAGAAGTATTCAGCAGTCCCACAGTTTTAGAAACTATTATAAAACAAAGTAGTGAGATCAAAACAAAAAGAAGGTGAACTTCTTACACTACTTAATTCATGAGTCTTTCACTTTATGTGTTTTCCGTGTGTATGTGTACAATTTTAAAGGAATGCCATATTTTAAAAGGAATAAGAAACCTCAGAACTTGGAATTCAAAGTGGATTTATCCTGAACAGCAGTGCAAAGCTCTGTTTTAAGGAAAATTAAGATCATATGTTCCAGAATTCAGCTCTAATTTTCAATGAATTGCTTCAGTAAAACCACTTATATCAGTATTGTTAATCTTAATGGTTACAAGTGACCCATGTTTTAATAATCCAGACCATCAGTTGAGTACAAATTTCTTTTTCTAATTAAGAATGTTTGACCACAAGAGGGAGTTCCTTGCCAACTGTTTACTTATCTGCAACGGATATTATAGGTATCTGAATTTACAAAGAAAATATCTTCGAATGTATGCAATTCCTTCATTGATTTTTAGGCTGAGAAAATGATGACATCTATTTAAATTAAATCTTCATGAACTTCCAGAATGAAACAAAATTTGTACTTTGAAATTCTTAGACTAACATAAGAATCTTTTTTTCTAGAATGGAATGACATACTTTGTTTTGAAAGTGGCTTCAGCTTTACACCTGCAAAATTGCAGTGCACCAGTTTGTGAACAAAACCCACATCGCTTATAGAATTCTTTGAGGATATATAGATCATGCTACTATATGACAATTTTCATAGTCTGCATGGGTAAATATACTCATGCTTATATAAATTGATTCACATAATTCTGTTGAATTTGATATCCTCTATGAATACAGTTTGGAATTTGAAATGTGACTTTGAAACTACAAAATTAAATCGATCTTTTCTTAGAGCGGAAAAAAAAGTTAATACTCCAATGAGTGGATTTCTTGCAATACAAATTAAGGCTATTTTCCTCATGATGAGGTACATAATATATCTAACAACTCAAACAAAAATTAGGAAGCTAAAAATATTTCTATGTTATAGCAATTAGACTTAAAATCATATGTAACTCAAAGCTTTCCAATAAAATGTGTGCTGACACAACTTTGAAAAAAATAAACATCAGCATGACTAAGAAAGGCTTTTGTTATATGGCATTGTCCTATGCCTCTTTATCATTTAAGGTAAAGGAGTCAGAGTGATTTAACACTTCCAAGTGAGATCCACCCCCTACTCCCCTTCAATGTGACTTCTGCTGTGATTATTCCTGAAGTGTTGTACCACAGCACGCTGAAGTCATGCTCGACAGCTTCTTTTCTCATCTTATGATTAGAGCAAGAATTGTCTCCACGTTCAAGCATGTGGGCATTTAGAGATAGGTACTCTAGCAATACATATCGAGATAATTAATAAGTGTAACAGTAGTAAATGCAGTGATTTTGACAAAACTTATTTGAGGAAAATGACTGCATCTCACATGTGTTCCTGGTGTGCCTTTATAGCACTGGTTATAAATGTGGGATATAGAAGAAGAAAATACCAGTAATTCTTCTTGCTGTTCCCTCCCACCCCCCTATGGTTCTTACAATTGTATTATTTTAAACCATTTTTGACACATTTTACCACATGAAGTCATGCATTTTTAAGAGCTGTTCTTTTCACAGTAACTTGAACTGACAAGTAAGGAAAGCAGACTTCTTTGGTCACCCAAGCAGTCCAGAGCTCACTGAAAGGATTCTACCTGTTTCAAACACAAGCACTGAGTAATAAAAGGACAGTGTGTATTTACAAATATTCACAAGTAAGAACTCAAATAGAATAAAATTTAGGGTAAAATACAAGCTACCACGAACACATATACACACACATACACTAAATTACAGACAGAAATAGGTTTAAAATAAATATTTTTTGTTAGTATAAGACAAAGTTAAATTATTCCTTTGAGTCTGAGACTGAAGTTAAGATAACAATAACCTGAAGAAATAGAAAATTTATTTCAATTTTTTCAGCAAGTTGGTTGTAGAGTATATGGCACTATATTCTCAGGAGTGGGAAAATGGTTAATTTTCTTTACTTACTTCCTTCCCTCATCTTATACATCCTCCTTTTACTTCTCTCTCTCTCTCTCTCTCTCTCTCTCTCTCTCTCTCTCTCTCTCTCTCTCATATACACACACACATGCACACATATACCCACACCAACCATGCAACCATGTTCTCCTCTTTTGTGTTAATAATACAGAGATTCTCAAGAGATGTATTGAAAATATGCCCCACACTAAAACTTAGTGAAAACATCTGGGTATTTTTGGTCTCTATGATGTAAAAGATCCAGATGTTTGAAAATATGCTTTCTGACTGATGTGTTATGTGCGTGTGAGCATGTGTGTGTGCATATGTTAGTATGTGTATGCTTAATCTTTTGATTCATTTTTTGAAGCCATTAAGACAAGAACTCGTTCTTCATGTACTGTCATTATGAAACACAATAACTCCCCAAACTTGACTTATAAACCCTTAACACATTTACATTTTTAGCATTTTATTTTGGTAAGCCCCTTACATGTTTGACGTATGTGCATTCAAAATTGAATTAAGGAACAATATGTATCATCTGAAAAAGAGATGAAATATCAATAAGTCCAACTCCTAAACTGATCAGAGTCAACAACGGAGAACCAAAGAGCCTGTGACTTACTTGCTCATAGAGCCATTTTCCCTGTTCTTTCAAAGTCAGAATTCAAGTAGAATAAAATACAGTTTGAGATACAGGATAAGTTTTAACTTCTTTGTCCAGGAATCCTGTTTGCATATCATGATAAGTAGCATCCCTGTGTAATTGAAAAAGGCCAAAAGGGAAAATGAATTTAGTTTTAGAGCATATACTAAGAAATTTCATGAAATGAACCTTTTAAAAGTAGTCATACATTACAATATAAATTTCAGTAATGTCTTGGTTTTACTTAAATGAAAAATTTTACTATGTTGTACTATTAATGCTTTTATTATTATGATTATGACAATAAATTACATTTACACAATGCCACTGTACATAATAAACAGATATCCCAAATTAATATGACTCTTCAAGTAAGAAAGTTTTACAGGTTTCTATTATGTGTTTGAAGCCTATAAGATGAATAACTTTTTTATACCCAAAATATCTTAAATAAATTCCAACCAGCCATTCAAAAAATGTGGTTTAAAATATGCCAAAATATCCACATGCTGCCACTGGACTGAGGGCTTCAGTTAATACTGCAAAAAGCTATCTTTAATAGCTATTGGATGCTCAGCAGGATGAGCAAGGCTGGGATTAGAGATAATGATACTTGTTGGAACGGCAGGGAGGCAGAAGAGAAAGTGAGAGAGCGATCGGCCTCCCTTGGTGTTGAAAAAGCGTATTGGGATGAAACTTGTATTCAGGAGAACATCATATGAGACCGTGACACACCTGATCATCTAAATAGTCTTTTTCTCTTCTATGTTCATGTGAGATAGCTATTTCAAATTTAAATAGAGTGTTGAAATACTTAGAAGTCAGAGATCCCATTGTAAAGCCTCTCATTTTAGTGCCTCTCTTTTCCATGTCATTGTCTCCATGTTTGTCATCATAGTGAAGATCAGTGTGCTAACATTGTTTCCCAAGTGATCGCCTCCACTGGCCACCAACCCATGTCTCACCAAACTTGTCTACAGTAACTGAGGAAGTCAGGCCCATCTTTTAAAATCGGCTTCCATGACTATGTTGGTTCCTTATATGGAAACTTTCAGAGACCATGTTCACATTTCAGTAAAAACAAATTTCATATATTGGTATTTAGTATTCCCCCTAGAAGATGTCATGCTTTTCTAACTATCACCACTCCCATTTAAAACATTCCTTGAATTTCTGTGTGTACTTTAGGACTCTTGTACCATGGAGATAATTTCCCTTAGATGGTAACGCTCACACTTGATGTAAATCTGCTACCATTTAAGACATTAATTAGCATGTGCTATACATATCTTTCTCTATTCTAAGTATTATAAATATTATAATATTGTATGAAATATAATATTATATGAATATTATAAATATTACAAATAAATCACTGCTCATTCACCTTCGTGTGTGTGTGGTGCTACAGATGAGTTCAAGGCTGGAACATGCTAGGCAAACTGCTCTGCCACTGATCTATAGCCACAGTATTTTTTTTTTTTTTAACCTTGAGATAAGATCTCCATAAGCTTTCCAGGCTGGCGTCAAAATTGCAATACTCTTGCCTCAGCCTACTAAATAGCTGGGAGTATAGTCATGCCCTGCTACTGCTCCTTTGTTTAAGGCAGTTTGTAGAACTGAAAGAGGTCTTATGCCAGAATTTGATATTTATTTATGGGTATCTCTCCACCATATTTTCCTCCACTCTTTAGCAGAGGCCATGTCATATCCAATTTTATCTTACAGGAAGATCTATGTACTACATAATAGGCTCTATATAAATTATGTGTGAATTGAGGAACTGATGAATTAGTCAAAGTTTCAATAAAGCAGTAGATTATATAAACATGTATAAGAGTAAAAACAACTACATGTTAGGATCTGTAACCAGTTAACTTCAGAACTTTTAGTGTTTTAGTATGCTGGATGCCTTCTTTTTATTCCTCCAATGTCCAGCTATGGATACTACAGGAAGGTCTAATGGAGTGAGAATATTGAGCTGTAAGTGTATGCTCCCTTCTTCTCTCATCTTCTCATTGGAAAGGTCTTTCCTTTTAATCAAAGGTCCAAAGGTCACAGCTCCTGTCAGGAAGGCCTCTCTCAGGTTCTCTTGCCTCTTTGCAGTAAATGTTTCTTCCTCATGCCCTTCAGGCCTAGTTGAGGTGTGTGAGCTCCTCCTTTACCAGTCCTAAGAAGCTGTACTCTTTCTTGCAGTCTCCTTCCAACCCACTCTTGACATGATCAATAAATAGCAAACTCTCTTAAATTTTCCTGTCTGATGGTGTTGACTGTTTCCTGACAGGATCCTAATGGAAACATCTACAAGTGTGCATGAATTGGAACACACATTTGTCCATGTTATCATATAAAGTCACTGACAGTTTTCAAGACCTGTGCACAGCTGGCATCATTGACGGAACAATGTACATGTAAAGTCACTGCAACTAATGTTATCCTAATTCACAAATGGGACTCACAATTACAATCATTGAATTTAAAAACATCCTATTAATGCTCTTAAGCTGCTTGCTTGAGTAAGAGAGTAATTTGACTTCCATTCATAAGTTGGCAAAACTGATTTTAAAGTTTTTCTTTGGTATGTATACATTATCTTGTGTCTTGCTAAAATCTGAAGAGACCATCAACATACAGCATGTAGTTTGTCAAGAGCCCATATAATAGAACCATTAAGGAATCATTTACTTTAAGTAACTTTTTTAAAAAGTTTGTCTAAAATTGATAATTTTGTAGTATTAATCTCTTTGTGGGAGATAATGCAAAATCAACATAAATAAATTGTTATAATAATAATGCCAGTTTCCTATCTTAAACTAATCACATCCTGTACATTCAATCCAAAAGAATTGCATTTGAGAATGGAATATCATTTTTTGTTAGCATTCTTAAATACTTTCCCCAGCTGAAATATAGCTGTGCCAATTTGAATCCAATTTTGTAATTAAACATTGCTCCCCTTCTGTGAACCTGTAGTAATGTTTCATCCAAAAGCAGATTATTACAACCAAATTATAAACCCCTAAAAAAGAAGGGGGGCATTATAAATGGAAACACCCACACAACCTTAAGTACAATATAGCAGCACAAACAGCATTGCTCTAATGACAGTAATCCCGCTTGCCTTAGCCGTATTCATGCAAATGACAATTTAGTACAGATGTGGCACACATTTGCATGGCTAATGGCATCATTTTTTTGTCCTTTTCTACTCCTCTATAGTATGATCAGCTGTTATGCTTAACATTACAAATTCTATGTGCTGTTCCTAACATTAGTGGAAACATAAGGCTGGTAGTTTCCTTGTCAGTGATTTAACTAAAACATGCATATGCACAAAAAAGCAGGAGGTGTAGAGGAGGGGTGGGGGTGCAAAGAGGTGGTTAGTGCCTGGTGAAAGCTTTCTTTTTATAAGAGATTCCCTTTCAAGATGAATCTGAAATAGAATCAATTTTTAATATCTAAAAAACCTCTATAGTCGCCCTATTTCAAATACACATTCAGAACATTTCTCATATAACTTCAGCTCAACAGTTTTTAGCTAGATTTATGTATTTATCTCTCTCCATTTCATTGTAAATACTGCATCTCAATTCATAAAAAGAACATGCCCATTCTTTGGAAGATTTGATGACAAAAAGTATATAAAATATTGGCAGGTTAATTTAAGAGGGTAACTAATCCATACAAAATATTACTTTTCCTACTAGAAATTGCCTAATGCTAAAATTGCCAGTTTAAAACAAGTAAGCTTCATACTAAGAAGCAGATGCATTTCCAGCAAGAAAGAAAAGTGTAATCTAAGGTTCTGATTAGCTTGAGGGATACGTTACGTTTAGACATTTAGACAGAGGGAGGGTTAAATTGTAGCCCACAGTAAATGGAAAAGGTGATGTTTTACAAAAAAAAAGACCATATAGTAAAACTTGATGATTTTAAAGAATTGTATATGATTCTTTCACTTTCTTTTTTAAAAAATTAGAAGAGAATGCTTCAAACGCTACATTTTTTTCTCATCACTTTTCTGTTTCAGAATTTTATCAATTATGAAACCTAAACTTGTACCTAAAGGAGCCCTTATTCTCAGTTAAATGTTTTCTTATTTTTCTCTATTAGTTTTTCTTCATTTGATTTCCTTTGCCATACTTACAAACCCCACTCTTACATATCAGATGCCATTTATAATTCCTGTCTTTTCCAATGTGTTTCATTGTTCTGTTTTAGGCAGTTTTATGTATAACATCCCAAGGATATTTATATCTTTATCTATGTATAGATCTCCTTTTCCAGTCAATTTATAGATTGCCCCACCTAAACACGTAGATTTGTCATCTACTTTCTTAACTGAAATAATTGATTTGAAATTTGGGCCAGCTTTCCCAGTAAATCAGTGGTATAGTATTTGAGGGGTTATGGGCTGCTAACTCTATAAACAATGTGATCAACTTCAACCAAATTTTAAAATATCATAAATACACATTAAGCACATTCTCAAGTGCCAGGCTTTATTGCTATACAAAGATTTTTACCAGATCTTATAGAGGTTTATAAATATGCAAAAAACAATGATGGACTCAGTGGTGGAGGAATTTCACAGGATAATGGATTGGGATACAGATGAACAGAGAAATAGGGAACTCTTAAAAATTCCATGACAATTGTTGAGAGCCACAGCCAAAGGGGCCCCAGCAAACTTCCAGCTGCCAGCAACCAGCTGCCGGCTGATGATCCAGCTGCCAGTAAACTTCCAGCTGCCGGCTGATGATTGGCTCACAACGGCCACAGCAACTTCTAGCTGATTGGCTCCTCTGCGGTGATGTTCATTGGGCTGTTTCCCTGCCCTTCAGACTGCCAGCTGATGATTGGCTCACAGCGGCCCCAGCAACATCTAGCTGATTGGCTCCTCCACGGAGCTGCCCATTGGGGGACTTCTTTGGCTCTGCCCACGCAACCCAGCCAATCGGCCTCAAGAGCAGGAGGATTGTGGGAGGTTGAGAGGCTGGTGTGGGGGTGAGAGGCTTGTGGAAGCCGGTGGTGGCAGTTGGGCTCTGAGGGTTTTTTCCCTGAGGAGCTGTTCTGTTTGGCGTTTGTAGTTCTAAAAATAAAGTTAGTTTCTTTTGACAAGTGGCTCCTGAATTGTGCCCAACCAGACTGCGGCATTAATGCAAATGGCCCATGTTGGAACTCAGTAGCATGATTTAGACATATAACATTAATTGAGTCAATGGCAACAGCATGAAAGTTTAATCAAAAGAATGGGATAATCTAACAGGAGAGTATACAGCTAAAAGATGGTACAGATCAGTCACGTGTGTTGGCACATACCATAATCCTAGCAACTTGGGAGGCTGAGGCAGGAGGATTGCAAGTTTGAGGTCAGCCTCAGCATCTTAGTGAGACCCTATCTCAAAATTAAAAAAAATGAAAAGGGCTGGGGATATACCTTGGTATTAAAATACTCCTAAATTCAATCCATAGTTCTAAAATATATATAAATTATCTAATGTGGGGAGACGGAGTGTGGAGAAAGAGATACTGATGAAAATGTGGCAAGAAAGCAAGAGAAGCATCCAACAGTATTGTGGGAAAGTATAATATGGTAGGCTAGACATCTTGCTAAAGCCCACATTCCCAAGAAATATCATATACGTTAATTTTGGATCTTAACTGTAATCACATGATCCAAACTTGAATAATTGTCATAAGAGTGATTTTTACTAGAAGGGACACATTAAAGCTGGGCTTGAACTTGTCATAATTACCGTGAACAAAAAAAAAAAAAAAAAAAAAGTACTCTTGGTATCACAATGTTGACATTTTACCTGGAAGTTTCTAGTACCTTTTTAAATTTGGAGATATCCTGGCTCAGAATAACCCATATGAAAAAAAAAATCATAACTGAGTATGTAAGAGACTGATTCTTGAGGTCACAGCCACACTAGAAAATAGCTTGAAAGTTTTTCATAAAATTATATATACACTCAGAATATGAATGAGGATTACTATTCCTATGTATTTAGAAATAAAAGTTATATTCAGACAAAAACCTGTCCATGAATGTTTACAGCAGCTGTGTTTTTAGAATATAGTACAATTCAGTAATTAAGAGTTAACTTTTGATATATCTAGCAGTGTGGATTTATCTTTAATGTATTGTGTTGATTGAATGAATCCAGTTTCAAACAGTTAGAGCTGTGTGATTCCATTTATAATGCATTCTCTTCAACACAAAATTAAAGATTCTGTGGCTGACTGGGAAGCGTTTGTGTGGGCAAGGTGATTATAAAAGTTTAAAATGAGGAACACTTTTTTAAGAGTGATGAAATTTTTCCGAATTGTGATTGTGGTAGGGGTTACTTGATTTCACAAAAGTGTTAATAATATTCATGGAACTCAACTCTACTAACTTGATGGTATTATCTGCTAAAATTTTAGTATAGTTTCAGAAGAAGAGAAGACATTGATAATTTCAGTATACTGTTGCTTCTTTCTCTAGTTTTTTTAAATTGGAAAAACATAAATCTATGAGAGTATAACTGTGCCTATAACTATTTTGTTGTTTAAAAAAAAGATCCTGAAATTCAGAATTCTCACTGTTATAATTTTTGTTTTCTATTTGTGGTCACTATAGCTGTCAAGTTAGTCTTATTCAGTCACACATCAGTTAATTTTGTGTTATCTTAAATATTACATAGTTTCAAATCTATGCTGTAATCTAATACCTGAAGAAAACATAGTTTCTTCACTTCTTGTATAAATGATCATGTTTTTAATCATGTAGCACATCCCATCAGATAGTAAGAAAAAGTGACAATAGTGAAAATAGACATTTTACCTTAAATTGATGATATATTTTGATAATCATTTTTGGAAACTGCTCATTCTCTTTATATGAATACATTTATAATTTCATTTTATGTTTGCTCCTTTTGTTCCTCTCCAGTGGTATTTGGGTGTGTGTGGAAGGGTATCTGGGTACAGACAAGACTTCATGACTTTCTGGAGGCTGGAGAGAAATAGGCTTAATCCCATCTTGTATCCTCTTGATCATCACATGTTTATTAGGAGTAACCTGTCTGACTAACATTTCATCAAATGTTCCTAGACTAACATTTGATCTGCCATTGCTTAATTTGGGTAGTGCATTTATTTTCTAGGTGATTGTTTTCACTTTGGATCTTATTTGATATGAAGTTCCACGGAACATTTGCAATGCCTTTCTCATCTTGATCATGGCTCAGACAGTCCTCCATAGAGCTTCTGTTGTAGTCTTACCTCATGCCTTGATATAGTAGCCCCACTTTGTGCCTAGCTACAGTAGCCCCACAGCGGTCAGTCCAACTCTCAGCTTGGCTTCCATACACAGTCCAACTCTATGGCACACAGAAACATGTGCTATCACTCCTACATACAGTACTCAAGGGGTGCTCAGGAAAGCAACACTCTTGCCTACCTTTTAGTTTAATTAAGTTTTTTCATTGAGATACTCTTTGATATGGCCACTCCCAAGATTCTATCATTGAGCAGCCTTTAAGAGAATCTCCTTATAGAATCTCAAATGTGAGACAAAGCAGAGCCTTAAGATTTCATAATCTTACCCATCTCTGAACTCTGGGACCAACAGGGAAAGAAGATATCAAACATATTTTTAAGCTCTGTGTCTCTTACCTGGGTCACCTTCCTTATCCCACCAATCACAGTACTGGTACTGAACACTGGATTTTTCCCTTCTTCAACATCCTGTTTTTTTCTTTATAGCAAGAAGTAATCTAGTTTGCTTCTTGATCCACTGGCGAGCTGAAGAAGTTTTGTGGGTTTTTTTTCTGTTTAAAAAACTTTGTCTTCAAGAACACTATTTTGCTGCAAAGTTGAAAATCCTTTTTGGGTTGTCAGAGGATATGTTAACCCTTTCTTTTTCTTATATTCATTGATTAGGGGTTTAAAGCATTACAAACAACACAGACAATTTTCAAACCAAAATCTAAACGTTGCTTATCTCAGAAACATGCTCTTAAGCCATAATAAGGAAACTGTGGCTATTACTAAGACATTCTCCAAATCTAGTAGTTATTAAACTTAGGACCATACTGCTGCTGACATAACTTATCAGATCTGACATCTCTCACTTTGCATCTCTTTTTATTTTGCACAATTCCAAATTCAAATAATGCATGAGAAAATATGGTGGATGGGGGCTAAACCAAATCTGAAATCCTACCTAAAACAGCATCTGAAAATGCCATTTTTAATTTCTCAGCATCTGTAATACAGGAAGGCACAATAGACAGAAACTGAAATGACTATTGAACAGGCCATTTTATGATGTTTATTACATATGCAATATTAAAGACAATGCATTGCACAAGGTGATTTCAAAATATTTTATTTGTTTTTGGCGAAGTACCGGGAATTGATATCATGGGCACTCAACCATTGAGCCACATCCCTGGAAATATTGGGTATTTTATTTAGACACAGGGTCTCACTGAGTTGCTAAGCCCTCACTGTTGCTGAGGCTGGCTTTGAACTCATAAGTCTCTTCCTGCAGCCTCCAGAGCCTCTGGGATTACAGGTATGCACCACCATGCCTGGCAATATTAAAGGCAGTGCATTGCACAAGGTAATTTCAATATATTCTAAATGTCTTATTTGTTATTTTGTTATTGTTATTATTATTATTATTATCATTATCTATACTACAAACTTAAAAATTTAGATCCATTCTACTCATACTCAGATGACAAAATAATCAGGGAGAAAGTTATGTGCACTAAAATGCATAAGAAAAAACAACATGAATATGTCTCTGCATTACCCTAATACATTACTATGAATTTATTTATTAATTTAGGCTGGCTTTGAACTACTGGGCTCAAATGATCCTCGTGCTCAACCTCCTGAGTATCTGATATTACAAGTGCCCAACACCACAATCAATTTCATTTTATGAATTTCTAAAATAGACAAAAATAAATGTAGATGCACATTTCCTTAACGTCAATATATATGAAATATAAAACTATTCAAGGATACTTAGGGAAACATTTGCCATTTTTAAAAAATCCACTCATGGAAAATTGTAAGGAGTCTAATTTAATGTCCCAGAATTTACTTTGTTAAAGTCAATATTTTTCTCCATTCTTATTTTCTTTGGTTCATTTTGTTCTTCCTTTCCTGGACTTTTCCACTCCCTTTACCTCATTTCATTTTTTTTCCATCTATCTTTTCGTCATTTCCTTGTTTTTTGTTTTTTCTATCTTTCGATACTTGCATCACTCAGACATTTGGGAAGCATCGGTTTACTTTGATAGCTTTTCCTCATTAGCAGTTAAATGGACTCAAAATATTTAAACAGGTGCCTATATTTTAATAACATGCTGAAAATTAACATAATGACTTGCTTATTTTCAGAGAAAGAATTATTGCTTTAATCTGTCGTTGGTAATCATAGAATCAGATTACTATGCAATAGCAATTTTTGATCAGTTATACAGGAAAATAATGTGGTTCCTGGTTGCTTGAACTGTTTATACATATTTCTAATACCTATGTGGTCATAATATGTAAGTCTTCGACAGGATGTAGGAAAAAGTTTTATCACAGTATTGAGTGTCTACTCAATTCTTATCCACTAGAATTTGGCTCTTGATATTTTCACTTTAACTCCTAGTAGTTTTGAGAAAATTCCTAAGGAAATTTCAGGAGTTCACAGCATAACTAAGACTAAATAGACGAATAATATAAGGGAAAAATGATATTCAAAGAACTGAAAAACAGAATTCCAAGTAAACAGCTTGCTGGTGAAGAGTGCTTAAGACTCAAGTGATAGAATTTATGGTAATGACTGAGAAGGTCAAAATTAATGGTAACTATGCTCATGTGTGAATTTTTCTTCAGACCATTAGGAAATATTTAAATAATATTTAACATTAAACTATAAAATTAGCATACATCAATACACAACATAGAAAAGTTAGCAATTTTTCTGGCCATAGGATCCATAGTAATGTTTAATCTAGATAACATTCATTTCAAGTATGTTATATATGCAGTTTTTAGACATAGTTTTCAGTTTATACCTGAAATATTTATTCATATATAATGTCAGTTTTATCTTAATATATTTAATTGACAAGTAAAGACTGAATATATTAAAGATATAAAATGTGATAATTTTATATACATATATTTTTTGTAATGCTTATTGCAATCGGATTAACACATCCAAAACTGCATATGATATACATTATATCTTCAGAACTTGTTCATCTAATAACTGAGAGTCTAAGACCAACATTTTCCCATTTTCTCCACTCTGCATCGTAAACTCTTGTCAACCAGCACTTTATTATCTGCTCCTGGATTTAACTTTTTCTGAGTCCATGAGTGAGATTTGTCCCTCTGTGATTTATTTCACTTAACATAATATCCTCTGTGATCATCCACATCATTGTACAAAACAGGATTTTCTTATTTTGTGGTGGAAAAATATTTCATTACCTACATGCATTACTGTTCCTTTATCTATTCATCTGCCAGTGGACACCTAAGTTGAGTGCTTGTCACAGCTATTGTGAAAATGCTACAATGAACATGTGGGTGCAGCTATCTCTTTGAGATAAAAACTTCATTTCCCATGGATATGGATATGTATACAGAAGTGAGAATGATAGATCATGTGGTAGTTCTAGTTTAATTCAAAACATGTTTTTTTTTTTTTGAACCCAGATGTGCTTTCCCATTGAACTACATTGCTAGGCCATTTTTATTTTTGAGACAGGGTCTCACTAAATTGTTGAGCAAGCCTGGCATCAAATTTGTGATCCTTTTGCCTCAGTCTTCGGAGTCTTTGAGGTTATAGGAGTACACTACTGTGCCTGGCATACTTTTTAAGTTAATATGTAAATAGTATAAGTTTGCATATTCATAAGGTAGAGTGTGATATTTTAATTCATGTGTACAACATGTACTGATCAAATCAGGGTAAGAAGCATTTTCTTCACCTTTTCACTTCTTTATGTTTGGAGCCTTTGATCTTCTCTCTTCTAGTTCTTCATAAAATATAGAGCAGGGTGAAGTACAGTCACCCTACTCTACTGTGGGATACTAGAATTTATTCCTTTTATCTAACTAAGTTTTGGTCCCTGTTAATCAAACTCCCCATCCTCTCCACCCCTCTCCTTTCCAGGCTTTAGTAATTTAGTCTTTTCTGTATTCATATTAACTTTTTGTTGTTGTTGTTTTAGTTTCTACATATGAGAGAGAACATGCAGTATTTGTCTTTCCTTACCTGATTATTTCACTTAATAATGTGTTCCAGTTCCATCCATGTTGCTATGAATGATAGGATTTCAGTCTTTTCTAAGGCTGAATTTTTTATATATGCAACATTTTCTTCATGAATTCATCTGTTGATGTGTCTCTACATTGATTCCATATCTTAACTAGTAAATAGTGCTGAAAAAAAAAACACATGAGGGCACAGATGTCTTGTTGATACACTGATTTCATTTCCTTTGAATATATTCCATATCCTGGATCCCATGACAGTTTTTTTTTCAAGATTTTGGGACCCTCCACAGTATTTTCCATAATGGCTATTCCAATCTATAGTCTCAACAACACTGTATAGGGATTGCTTTTCTCCACACCCTTGCCTGCATTTGTAATGTGTTGGTCTCTTTCATGAGCATATTTATGCTCCATATCATAGTACTCCAAAGTATTAAGGTTCAAAATACAATATTCTTTTATTAATAAAGGGTGTTCTTGTTCTGATTATTTATCATTTAAAGCTATAACACAAATCTATGAGAGTTTTTGTTTATACAAGATTTCTTATTTAATATTAAATGGTTATTTCTATTTCCTTCATTCATTTCAGTTCCTAAAACATGATGGAATCACCATCCACCTTAAGCCTGGAATGATGAAGCGGTTAGCAGTTTCTAAAAGTGGCTTAACAACTTTACTATGTAGCTTTAACTCATACTAAAGCTCTATAAGTTATTTGGTTTATTCATACAGCAAGGTTACTAATTTTTCTAATAATTCAGGGAGATTTCTAAATTTTGATGGCATTAAAATACTGAAAAAATTAAAAAACAATAGTAGAAAAATCAATTAACAATAATAAAGATACTCTAGTTTGAGAAAGAAATTTATCACACATAAGCATGAGCAAATCAATCCATAACAACCTAAAGATTTTTTAAGATGTGTTATAAAATATCGAATTTGATTGAAAATCTTGGAAACGTTGCTTTGGAACAATGACAAGACACCTAGATTTTTCACAGATATTTGAGAATAGCTGGGTGAATATATCTTCACATCAATACAGAGATTTCATTTGTTTTGTTGAATAGATTTTTGTAGTTCAGTGACTAAATGTGTGGACTTTGCAGTCAGAAAATCCTTGATTCAAATTCATAGTATACCATTACTATTTGCCATTACTAGCTGTGAAAATCTGACCCATATGTGCCTCAGTTTCCTCATTTGTATGTGGAGGCAATAGTAGTTATCTTATAAATACTTTCATTAGCATAAAATAAGTTATGTGAAGTGTCTTGGAAATGTCTCCAATGATCACTATCTAACCAGGTATAATATTAAAATTCAGAAAAATAAATTAAAAATGGAAATTCAAGAAATTTTCTTTGCTACTTTTAATTTATTACAAATGAGAAAGATTTCTGATTATATATGCTATGAGTTTGTTTTAAAATCCTGTTGAGGCATTGGAAGTGTTTGCACATGAAAAAGTTGGCACATCTCTAAACATAATTTATAGAGAGCATAAAAGAATCAGAGAGTTTCTAATATTTGTTAAGTTGCTTTTCTGAAGTGGAAAAAGTTGGTGGTTTTCTCAAAGTGTGCTTTATTCATGCTAAGTAATTAAGTGAATGGTCTTTCTGGTTTTAATTAAGTGGAGTGTTTGTAAATGTATATGCTTGTTGTATTCTCAGAGGCAAATAGGGTTAGGTTTTAATATACAAGGGAAGAAATAGCCACTAAGAAAGTTCAAGCCTATTCAATTAAAAATCCTAACCTGATAGTTTTATGCAATACAAAGTTAATGAACTGGTTTGAATTCCATAAGTAGTACTTTCTTTTTATCTGAAATGGCTCATGGATCTCATATGAGCATACCTAATATTTCTGGAGCATTACCTCTTTAGAGGTATAATCACACTGTGTATCCATAAAGATAAAATACATGGTAAGTGAAATTTTGTTTTCTGGCTGCTTTGGAATTATGTGATTTCAGCCATCAGGCAGACACTCAGGTAATTGCAACAGGGATTCCTTAGCTTTGAAAACATAGGAGAGATTCCAAAATGTGCATGTGAGGAAAGTACAGAGTGAGGGCAAATGTATTATATTATTGGATGCCTGCAGGATTTGGTTTTCAGAAGTTTAAGGAGCAAGTCTGTTCAGAATATTGTTTTAGAGCAGGTGGAAGACTAAGGAATAATTGAAATAACTGGAATGTGCATAGACCAACTGCACTGCCTTCTGTGGTGTGGTGCTGCAGAAAGATTAATAGACTTACAAAAGTGAGGACTCATAGTTCTGCCAGCAAATAAACTGAATGACTTTATATAAACTACTCGACTTTTCTCTAGGCCTCAGTTTTCCCATTTATAGAGTAAAGAGATTTGTAAACATTAGTTGAGTGCCTGCCATGTGCCAGTTGTTGAACAAGTTTTGGGATACAAAGGCAGCCAGTACAATCCCTTTTCTGGATTAGGAAGCTTACATTTTGAAGATGCAGACAGGCCCCAAATGCAGTGAAGTGCTGCAATTGCTGGGATTTTACCTCTCCTGAAAGGCAAGAAACAGAAAGGAAAAGTATGCACAATTTTATCTGAAGGTAGGGGCAGAAAAGTCAGTTTGCAATTTTTGACACAGCAATTGATGGGCAGGGGGATCATGGTGAGCATCCTAAGCACTTTATCACCTATGGCAAAGACCAGAATGTAAACACTGGCAAATAAGTCAGTTACCACATCTTATGTGCTTAGGTATTTGGGGAGAAATGATATACTCATTTGAAACAAATGTAGAAATCACAGCAATATTTGAAGTAGGAGGGGGAAGACTTCATGATTTATGTTACTAATGTTATTCTTGCACTAAGTCCTCTGATACCATTCTGCCTTCCATTGGTATGAATCAGGTAATTGTCCTGAGCCTTTTGAATTGCTTTTTGCAATAGCTTCTAACATAGCTGGTCTGTCAAGTATCCTTGAGAAACTTCTCTTTAGAACGTTCTTACAAACTCTGTGGCTGTCATTCTACATCAGGGTGAATGTGATGGCATCCCCAGTGCACTACTGAGTTCCCCAACAATGTGTTTAGACTTTATGTTTTATCTGTTCATTACTGAAAGATTATTCAATGATCATGATGTAAGCTAACAGTTAAGGAGAGCCAACATGATGAGTGTCCCCCCTTCATGTTACACTGGTTTTGCAAAAAATAGCTTAGGTTTCTTGTAAAGACCTCAAAAAGAAACACACAAATATTGGCCACTGAATGGCAGCTCAGGTGAAATTGCATGGCCCTCAAATTATTGAAACCCCCTGAATATCCAAACAGTCAGAAAAACTCTATCTAGAAATACACATGTTAAATATGTATGTGACTTAACAATAGCTTTCAACACATCAAAAGGAAAAGCACCAAAAGTCAATTCTAATTCTGTCATGTAAGTGCTGATTAAAAGTTTCTAACATGAAGGCAGTAACTATTGCAGTTTGACCTATCATCAGATTTTCAGATTGGAAGACAGTGGGTATACAAACATCAAGTTCCATTCCTTTGCACTAGGACTGAAGAAATAAAGGGTCTCAATTTGACATGAGTCTGCACTCCCAACTCTTGACTTAGAGCTCTTTCTTACATACCTCGCTACCTTTTTATATAAACCCAACATTTCATACAAATTCAAAATATCAGTATACTGGTGAGTGTTGAAAACAAATTAACTTAATTTTAAAAATCCATATTTAAGCATATTATTAAATGTAAGTGATTTTTTATTTTCAGGGTAGTATACACTTTTTACATAAAACACATACACTCATAATTTTTGCTTAGGGGATTCTGAATTTGTTAGTGGACAGAATATGCAGAAAGAAAACTCAAAGCTCTGGTAACAGATAATTCTATGACTATATCTGAGATAAAATGCTGTGTCATAAAAACTTACTCTAGGGTTCATGATACTTGATTTTGAGCATGTGTACTTCATTTTGAGCAAAGCTATTACCCAGAGCATAATATGAAGAGGAGCAAGCCTAGGTAAGGTGGTGCCTAGAAAGTTTCTGGCAATGTTGGTTGGTCAGAGTATGAAATTTAAAAAGAAAATACTTAAATGACTGATTATTTATAAACATACCTTGTAAAATATTGTTTCTACTGTAAAATATCTGATTTTTCTTAAAGTGTTTCTTCTAAAATATTTCCATCATGTTCTTAACATCCACAATGTTCAACAGATCTTAAACATTGTTGAAAATAAACTATTCCGGTTCATATGCTAACTGTTTCTTCTCTTCCTATCTATGACACCAAGTGCTTACCACTTAGTAGACACCACAAATTTGTTGAATAAATAGATGAATACATGGCAATTTTCAATGTAGGAATAATTTTGACATATCAAAGAGAATTATTCAATTTCCTGGTCTTTTAAATTTTTATTAGAGGAATAAAAGCTTACTGAGAATTATAGTAATCACAACTTTATTATCTCCTATTTATTATGGGTACTACACAGTAAATTGACACCAGGATATCATTTGCTCAGTAGCCATAACTACCATGGAATTTTTCCCATGTCAGTATAAACAGATAACAAAAAATAAATCTGATAAAAATATCAAGGAGTGATTTAACCAATACTCAAGTAATGCATTTTAACTATGTATACAATTCTTGCAATTCTAATAGGAATTACATACTAAGAATTATACTGTAGCCAGGTGTAGTGGCACATGCTTGTAATCCCAACAGTTTAGGAGGCTGAGGCAGGAGGATTGCAAGTTCAAAGCCAGCCTCAGCAACAGCAAGGTGCTGAGCAACTCAGTGAGGCCCTAAATAAAATACAAAAATGGCTGGGGATGTGTCTCAGTGGTCAAGTGCCCCTGAGTTCAATCCCTGATACCCTCCAAAATAACTATACTCTGATCCTAAAATTTAGATAAATTGCTAACATTAGCCAGATCATATCATCTAATCTAAGTAGAAAACATAACTAAGGAAACATTGGTAGGCCTTATTTTTCCGAATATAGATAACACTATGAATGTGAGAGAAGTACTTCAATAAATATTGAAGAATTTAACCTATTGACAATAACCATAATTTTGAAAATGTAAGGAATTTGATACAACTGGATGGATTGGACTTTTGCAGATTGGACTTTTCTATGCCATACTTTTAATAGTCTGTGCATGTAGGTAAGCAGTACTTAGAATGTCTTATTGAAGGAGGACTCCTGTCCATATTGCTTGCATTAGCTTTGGAAGCTCTTTGTTAACTATGCTTCTAGAATTACAGTGAAGCCTGAGGCCACATTGAAGGGTAATTGAATGACTTGATTCTTGGTAGTAAATTGCAGAAATTAAGGAATAATTTTCCACACTATGTTTATTGACCTCATGAAAGCTATTAATGTCATTAAAAGGCCTGGCTTCATAAAGATATTCAAGTATCATGGTTGACTTAGCTTTTTGCCCTTGTCTATCTCTAGCTATCCCAGCTGTGGTCATTCCACTCATTCTTCACTTATTCCGTAAATATTTATTGAGTGCCTGCTATGTGCTAAGCCTCTCACTTGATGCAGGATTGATAAAGGGTGAATAAGACACAATTCCTCATGGAGAGCCACAAGAGTAGTACGGGAGAATTTGATTTAATACTGGGCTTATTTTGACCATGCGTGAAGGTTTAAGTACCTGTGTCACCCTCTTGCTTTCCTATATCAGAGTCATTCCCTTGCTTTCTGGCCTAGTACATCCACTTCTTTGAAGGATCATTTTATCTTTCCAGTGTTCCTAGTGACTATAATTCTCCCCCTGATCTCCAGAATTCAAGGCAAGTCTTTCCCTCACTGTGCCAGTCTCCATGTCAACATAGATATCACAAGATATCTAGAAACTGATCACTGCAAAATTCCTTTGATAATTTATTTCTCTTCCATGTTGGGAGTTTTACGAGAGAATCTGTTACTGAACCTCTCCAGTGCTGGAATGCTTACATACTTTCAGATTATCAATTCCTTTCTTACCTAGTTTCTGACTTAAGATCTTTGCTATTAATTGGAAAGTGGTAAAATCAACACATAAATCTGTGAGGGTATAGAATGTTTATGTTTTAAACAGCATCTGCCTTATCTTGTTGTATATGAGGTCACTGAAGCATGAACTATGTCATATCCATATAATGTCCCTTAGTGTGAAATAGATGGTTATTATGTTTTACTAAATAATAATACTATTGCCAAGAAGTTACATAGATTAAATGAAGAGGATTCCTTTCTTATTCAAGAATGATAGCTAGGCTACCAAAGAGAACTGAATGATTTTTAGCCCTAGCTGTGCAGTAGTTGATTCCCCCTATTGGGTTAACTTCAAATGCTTCAGCACACCTTCCCAAAACATCCATAGTAGCATCCTTTCTGACATCTTTAGTAATAAATCTAATGGCTACAGTGGTTTTTTTTTAAAATTTGAGATATAATGTGCATACTAAAATATTTACCACTTAGAATTTCACAATTCAGTCATTTTCAGTACATCCAAAGTAGTGTTCATGTAGCAACCCTCAGATTCAATAATATTTTATTAACTCCGGAGGAAACCCTAGACCTTTTTTGCAGTAATTTCCACTCCCTAAAGCCATTTAAATCTATGATCAACTTTCTGTATCTATGCATTTGTCTACTCTAAACATTTCACGAAAAAATAACAATGCAGTGTATAACCTTTTGTGTCTGTCTTCTTTCAGTATGTTTTAAAGGTTTACACATGTGGTAGGAAGACTCAGTATTCCATTCTTTTTTTTCTTTTTACTTATGCTTTCATCAGTTTATAGAAATTTGGGTTGTTTCCACTTTTTTGTCTTATGAATAATGCTGCTATGAACATTCAAACAAAATCATAGGTGCACATGTGTTTTTAGTTCTCTTGGATATATACATAGAAATAGAATTCCTGGATCAAATGGCATTTTATGTTTAGCTTTTTGAGGAACTGCCAAACAATTTTTGAAAGTTGGTGCACTATTTTATATTCTGGTCAGCAAGGTATGAGGGCTCATATTTCTCTAAATCTTTACCAACCCTTGTTAGGATCTGTCCCTTTAATTATAAACATTTTAGTAAATGTGAAATGGTTTTTGCTATGGCTTTGATTTGAATTTTTCTAATAACTAATTATGTGAAATACATTGTTCATTTGTACTTCTTTTGAGTGTTTTCTAATCAAATCTTTTGCCCCATTTAAGAGTTTTCTGCTTTTGTTTTTGTTTTGTTTTGTTTTGACATTTTACTTTCGAGTTCTATGTAACAGTTCTTATATATTTTGGATAGAGGATCTTTAACAGATACATGATTTGAAAACATTTTTTCTATAACATGCATTTTCATTTCACTATCTTGATATTGTATTCCAAAGAAAAAATGTTTCTAGGTTTGACAAAGCCCAAATTGTTTCGAGTTTTATAGGATTAATTCTTTTAGATCTTTAATCTATTTTTAATTAATTTACATAAAATACATGTATTTTAATTAATTTACATAAAATATAAATATTGAAAATTCCTCACATGTGGACTTCTACTGGTCTTCAGCACCGTTTGTTATTTTTTTTAAAATTAAAAAATAAAAACAACCTATTCTTTCCTCATTGAATTGTATTGGCATCCTTGTCAAAATTCTATTGACCATCAATATATGAGTTAATTAATGCACTCTCAATTCTATTGTGTGGATGTATATATGTATCTATTCCTATGCCAGTATTACAGAGGACTACTGATTGTAGTCTGATAGTAAATTTTGAAATTGAGAAACATGTGTATTCTAATTTTGTTCTTTGTCAGGATTGTTTTGCTCCCTTTCATTTCTGTATGAATTTGATCATCAACATGTCAATTTCTACCAAAAAACAACTTCATCTAGTATTTGACAGGATTCTGTAGAGAATATGTAGATAAATTTTTGAAGTACTGCCATCTAAATAGGTCTTTCAATGTGTGAACTTGGGGTCCCATTTAATTTATTTAGGTCTTTAAAAAAATTTTTTCAGTGGGATTTTGTAGCTGTTAGTGTACAAAGTGTTGCATTTATGTTATAAAATGTATGTTCAAATAATTTAGTTTTAATAATATTAGGAATAAAATTGTCTTCTTAATTTAATTTTTGCATCATGGTACATAGAATACATTTTAGCACAATGACTTAACATTTTACAATACTGATGAATCTATTTATTAGCATTAATAACATTTTGTGCACTACTGGAAATTTTTCTTATACACAGATTATGGCTTCTATCAATACAAAAAAATACCATTTTATTTCTAATACAGATGTTTTCAATTATTTTTTTTTGTGAAATTTTGAGACTAGAACTTCCAATACAATGTTGAACACAAATAGTGAGCAAGCATCTTTGCCTTTTTCTTAATCTTAGAAATCTGAACCTTTTACCATTCAGTATGAAGGTAACCATGATTCTAGCTTGATGAGTATTTTATCATGATAATGTGTTAGATTATGTCAAATGTTTTTCTGGAACTATTGAGATGATCAGGCAGAAAATGTTCTTTATTCTGTTAATATGGTATTTTACAGTGATTTTGTATGTTGAATCAAACTTGTGCTCTTAGAATAAAACCCATTTGGTCATACTATAAAACCACTTTTTAATTTGAAAAAAAATTGTTGAGAATGTTTGCATTTGAATCCATTAGGACTGAACTGATATGTAATTTCTTGTTCTGTCTTACGGTATCTGGATAACACTGGCTTCATAGAATGAAGTGTAAAGTCTTTCCTTCTCCATTTTGGAAGAGTTTGTAAAGAACTGTATTAATTCATAATTAAATAGGTGTAGAATTCACCAGTAAAACTATCTGTCCCTGGTTTATTTTCCTTTGACAATTTATGTATTGTCAAATATCAATTATTTATATAATCTTTATACCTGCTACATTTATATTTATATATATTTATATATTCATATATATATCAGCAAGATGTATTTCTAGTAATTTGTCTAATATATTTATTCTTTCTAACTTATTGACATACAATTCTTGATAGTATTCCTTTAAAGTCATTTTATTATTGTTATTTCTAATATTGACCTTTCTTTTGTTCCTTGTATTGGTGATTTTAGTCATTGTTTTCTTAATCTGTCTAGACATTTATTACTTTTGATGATTTTTTTAGTCAACTTTTGGTTTTGTTGATTTTCTGTATAGTTTTCTTCATGCCATTATCTATTTTAATACTTTTTTTCTTTCTGCTTTATGGAAATTAAGTTTGTTCTTTAACTAGTTTCTAATGATGGAAGGTTATATTATTGATTTGGTAACTTGCCTTTTTAAATGAAGGTATACCCAAATATAAATTTCCCTGTAAGAACTGGTTTATTCACATATTGAATTTTTGGTTATGATATGTATAAAACTTAAATTATTTCAAAGTATTTCCTCATTTCTCTTGTGATTTCATTGTTGCCTACTGCTAATTTTAAAATAAATCATTTAATTCTACACTGTAGACTTCTTTCTCTTTTTTATAGAATTCATTTTATTGATATTAAAAAGATATCAAACACAATGCAATGTTCCCCATGTACAACTATAGGATTTATAAAAAGACAATAGAGAGGCTGTGGACACATTTGCCCAAAGCAGGGCAACTACTCCCTGAGGCTTCTGTGGAAGAGGCATCCTCAAGTAGTACCACCAGGCGGGACCACCAGTTCCTGTGCTCCTCACTGTCGATGACTTCCTGCTGCTCATCTGCAGGGAGATCTTAATGGAGTGTAGATGCTGCTGCTCAACTCTCACCAGCACCCTGTGTTCTACCTCCTTCTGTTGAAGAATGCCTGGTCAGTCTCTCTTCATAACCACTCTTCAGGTATTTACCATCATTGTCCTTTAACGTCCTAGACTCCCAGAGCTTTTGGTTTGAGGAGAATTCTTGTTCCTTGACTGTGATCTGATACCCTGACACAGTTTTCCATGTTCTACTTCCTCTGGCAGGATCTACAGTGGCTTCCCATTGGTTACTTTCAGGTTCAACTTGTCAGTAATCCTCACTACTACAGTTTGTGCTCTGCTATTTGTTGTTCTTCTCTTCTCTCCAGATGTTGAAACCTCTTGTTTCTGGTTTCGCAGGATGTAGTTCAATCTTGTCGCTCCTCCAATATGTCCACTCAGGCTGGCATAGGCCACGCTGCCTTCATGGCTTCTCAGGAAGGATGGAATCCGTGTTGACTGCACTGTTCACCATTAGTCTCTGTGGAAGACCCTTCTCCAACACATTCTCCAAATCCTCTTCACAGAGGAAGAGGAGGAAGAAACAATCATGGGTGCATTATCTACTGCTTCTTCTGTAGGACCTTTAGAACCCTCTAGAGGCAAAATCTCTGCTATCCACTTCAGCCCTAACTCTAGGGGTTCTTAGGCTGTGACCTCTGAGATGCTAGTTAGAGGCCACCAGGTGGGGCCCATCAAAAAACAGCAACAGAGTCAGCCCTGGAACAACAATGGGCAGGAGGTATTGGGAGGGAAGGAAGGGCAAAGGAAAGGAACACACAGAGGCAGCCAATTGGTGGTACATCCCCAGCCCTCTACTATACATAAATATTTCATATTTTCAACCTCTCCCATTATAGCGGAAGATGTACTCTAATCACTAAAGTGGATCAGTAAATGATCTCAATGACAGGATCCTTCACTGGAATGAATCATAATACCCACATACCTAAGTTGTATATGGTGTATAAAAGCCCCACTTTGATCATTAGGCACACTATCTACTATATGCAAGGGACAGAGAATTTAACATTAATGGCTTTCATAAATAGAATTTTTACTTAATTTTTAACATAAAAATCTTGGGGAAGCATTGCTATACAGAGATCAGTGATCAGCTAGTTGAAATTTTCTTAGAAATTATTGACATAAAATGGTTAAATCACTCTCAGCTCCTTATTCAATACAGAATCAAAAGGTGAGGCAAAGCACCAACAATATGTCCCTTTAGTCAGGAAAACCCTCCCAGAAGCCTTGGGTGAACCAATGTTCAAATTGCCTTGAATAATCACATAAACAGCTCATTGAAGGAAAGCCAAGCAAGTATTTTTTTCTTCAGCTATAGTGGAAAAGGAAAGAGAGAATATGATTGGGAATAGGGATTGAGCTAATCAATTCCAGTTGTCTGCCATGTCATTCTGGGGAATTGTGTCCTATCTCCACTGAGAATTACTATATTAAAGACCTTTTCTGTTACCTCTATTCTCCAATTCATATTCCTCACAGTCAATGAAGGGCCCTTTCCTTTAAGCAATTTGTTCATGCATACAACCTTGCCTAGAATATTTAGTGGATCATTGTCTTCTATCCAGCAACAGCTCTAATCCACCATTTTGTTAATGGCAAAGTAATGTGACGCATTAGGTTCAGAGCTATATCATGAAAAATTTATGAATTATTTAATTAACTAAATCAGTTTGCGTAGAATAGAATCTAATGAAATCCTATTTTACTTGCTTATTTTTATGAGTTCTTACATAATGTACAAAAGAAGCAAAAAGGATAGAGTGCAAAAAAATCATAGTAACCGTGGTTCTGTCCATGGAGTTGGGTCAAGTATATAAATATCAATGGTAATGTGTGCTGCAGAGAAACACAGCTTGAGAACTCCTGATTATCACATAAAGTTCAAAATCCTTCATATGAACTAAAAGATTCTTAGTGCACTGAGCCTTGCCAGTCTTCTCAAAAGAGTTCATGTAATCATCATACTTTTAGTTTTGTATTATACCATGGTCTTCATGGTTTTGTCTTCTGTTTTAACACTTTTTTTTTCTCTCTCTAGAGTGACATTTCAAAAACTTCTGCAGGCATTTTTAAGAATGACTTGAGTCATTCATTTTTTTTTTTGGCAGTGCTGGGAATCTTGTGCATGGTAGGTAAGCACTCTACCACTGAGCTAAACCCCCAGCCCTAAGAGTCATTCTAAAAATAAAAATTAAATGTAGTTTCTTTCACAAACTCCTTACTTTCCAGTCATGGGTAAATTATTATCTTCCCATAATTCTTCAAGGGTCATATTCACTCTGATAAAATGATGTCAATGGGTTTATTTTATCAATGTCTTCTTTTGACTATTGAAACTTCTGAAATTCAAAATCTGTGCTCTATTAACCTCCATATTTTTAACCAATACCATTTTCTGGGACACAATAGATACTTATTCTATTATTTATCCAGGAAATATTTGTTAAGTCAATGTAGGCAATATTCACTTTGATAAACTATTTTATTGTGAAGCTAGATAAGGGAGTGAGCCTCTCAAAGGTTAAAATAAATTTTATTTTTTGCCAATGGTGTGATCAGCTAAGGGTACCTCCTGATTTTAGAGAGTAACACAAACACCATATAGTTCCCCAAAATGTTTTTCTCTTCAAGATACCATAAAGATAACCTGGTTGAATCATTTGTCAACAGAAGTACTTATCATTGCTTGGGAACTGCACAGAGTCTGAGCTGTTAATTGAAAACATCTTGGCCAAGATTTTGTTAATAATAAAGAACTAGTGTGTGTAATAATAACTAAAACTATCAGGTTTCTCTATTATATTCTAGAAGTTAGAATTTGTTATAGTATCACTTTTTCCATTTATTAATTTTCTCTAATTCAGTCTATGTATATTTATTTATTCATTTCTGTGCACCAGATTCTTGTACTCAATTTGTACCTTTTAGACCAACAGACCAGCAACATAAGTCTCCACTTAGAGCTTCTGAGTGAAGCAAAAGTTGCACCTTCATCTAAGACCCACAGAATCAGAATGTGTATTATAACAAGAATTCCAAGGGATTCTTTTTGCACTTTGAAGTTTGAAAAGCAGTGTTTGTTTCATATGTTGTAATTCAGAAATGGACCAAGAAGAAGAAGGAGGAGGAGGAGGAGGAGGAGGAAGAGAAGGAAAAAGCACCCTGCATCTGGCCTTGATGAAACTTATAAGCCTGGTTGAGGTGATAAAACTCAATACATTAATAAATATATATGTAATTAAAAATTGTAATAAGGAAAACAACAAATTAAAACCATACAAAGAAGATGGCAAGAGACCATGAACAGAAAATCCAAGAATTGTGGGATAACATGAAAAGACCAAATTTAAGAGTAATTGGAATAAGTGAAGGAGAAGAAATACAAACCAAAGGAATGCATGATCTTTACAATGATATAATAGCAGAAAACTTCCCAAACTTAAAGAATGGACTGGATAATCAAATACAAGAGGCTTACAGGAACCCAAATGTACAAAATTACAGCAGATCCACACCAAGACACATTATAATGAGAATGACTAATACAGAGAATAAAAATAAAATCATAAAGACTGTGAGAGAAAAAAATGAAATTACATATAGGGGAAACCAATTTGGATCTCAACTAATTTTTTTAATAAGTTTTTTTAAGAGGAGAAATGGGGAGAGAGAGACAGAGAGAGGAAGAGAGGGAGAGAGAGCATCTTTTTTGATATTTATTTTTTAGGAATAGATGGACACAATACAATGCTTTTTAAAATTTTTTATGTGGTGCTGAGAATCAAACCCAGATCCTACCTTGGTTAGGCGATCACTGTACCGATGAGCCACAATCCCAGCCCTCAACTAATTTTTTCAATCCAGACCCTCAAAGCTAGGAGGTCCTGGAATAATATATTCCAAACTCTGAAAGAAAATGGATGCCAACCAAGAATGTTATATCCTGCAAAATTAAGTTTTAGGTTTGAAGATGAAATTAAAACCTTCCATGATAAACAAAAATTAAAATAATTTGCGGGTAGAAAGCCTGCACTACCCAACACTCTAAATAAAATATTCCATGAGAATGAAGTGAATAAAAAAAGTAAAAACCAGCAGAGGGAGGATCTACACTAAAGGAATATTCAACCAAAGGAGAAACTAAGTCAAATTAAAAACCAGAAATAAATCAAAATGTCAAGGATATACAAAATACAAATCTTATCTCAATAATTGCCTTTAATGTTAACAGCCTAAACTCATGAACCAAAACACATACATTGTCACGTTGGATTAAAAAACAAGACTCAAAAATATGCTGTCTTCAAGAGACTCACCTCAGGGGCTGGGGTTGTGGCTCAGAGGTAGTGCACTCACCTAGCTTCCACAGTACCACATAAAAATGAAATAAAGATATTGTGACCACCTATAACAAATATATATATATATATATATATATATATATATATATATATATATATATATGAGAGAGAGAGAGAGAGAGAGAGAGAGACTCACCTCATAGGCAAAGACATCCACAGACTGAAGGTTAAGAATAGGAAAAAACTTATCACTCATACAGATTGCAAAAACAAGCAGGGATTTCCATTATCAGATAAAGTAGACTTCAAATCAAAGTTAATCAGAAGATAAAAAGAAGGACATTTCATACTTCTTAAGGGAAGTATATATCAGAAGGACATAACAATTATAAATATTTATGTCCCAAACAATGGAACATCTATGTACATCAAACAAACCCTTCTCAAATTCAAGAGTCAAATAAACCACAACACAATAACACTGGGTGACTTTAACGTACCTCTTTCACTACTGGACAGCTCTTCCAAACAAGAACTAAATAAGGAAACTATAGTACTAAATAATACAATCAATAACTTAGAAATAATAGACTTATTTATGATATTTCATCAATCAATGAGACAATATACTTTCTTCTAAACAGCACATGGATCCTTCTCTAAAATAGGCCATATCTTATGCCACAAAGCAACTCAGTATATACAAAAAAGGAGATAATACCCTGCATTCTATCAGATCACAATGAAATAAAATTAGAAATCAACAGTAAAATAAAGGATGTAAGCTACTGTAACAAACACAAACTAAATAATACACTATTGAATGATGAATGAATAGTAGAAGAAATTAAGGATAAAATAAAAAGATTCTTAGAGGTAAATGAGAACACTGATACAACATATCAAAATCTCTGGGACACTTTGAAGGCAGTACTAAAAGGAAAATTCATTGCATTGAGCATATTCATTAAAATAATAAAAAGTCAACAAATAAATGACCTAACAATACACCTCCAAGTCCTAGAAAAAGAAGAACAAATCAACACCAAAAGCAGTAAAAGACAGGAAATAATTAAAATCAGAGCTGAAATTAATGAAATCTAAACAATTGAAAAAATTGACAAATAAAATTTGATTCTTTGAAAAAATAAATAAAAGAGATAACCCCCAGCCATGCTAACAAAGAGAAAAGAGTAAACTCAAATTACTAAAATACAAGATGAAAAAGGAAATATTACAAAGGACATGTCTGAAATAGAGAAGACATTTAGAAACTATTTTAAAAATCTATTTTCTAATAAAATAGAAAATATTAAAGACATTGACAAATTTTTGGAGACATATGACTGATCAAACTGAATGAGGAGATCAGACACAATTTAAACACATCAATTTCAAGTAATGAAATAGAAAATGTCTTTAAAAGCCCAGCACAGATGGATTCTCAACCAAGTGTTACAAAACTTTCAAAGAAGATTTAATACCAATACTCCTCAAAGTATTCCATGAAATAGAAAAGGAGGGAACCCTTGCAAACTCTTTCTATGAGGCTAATATCACCCTGATACCAAAACCAAAGACCCATCAAAAAAACAAAACTTCAAACCAACATTCCTGATGAACATAGATGCAAAAATTCTCAATAAAATTCTGGCAAATTGCATACAAAAACATATTAAAAAGAGAGTGCATGATGATAAAGTGGGGTTCATCCCAGGGATGCAAGGCTGGTTCAACATACAGAAATAAATAAATGTAATTAATCACATTAATAGACTTAAAGATAAGAATCATATGATTATCTCAATAGATGCAGAATAAGCATTCAACAAAATACAGCACCCCTGAATGTTTAAAACACTAGAAAAAACTATGGATAACAGGAACATATCTCAACATTGTAAAGGCTGTCTATGCTAAGCCCCAGGCCAACATCATTCTAAATGGAGAAAAATTGAAAGCATTCCCTTTAAAAACTGGAACAAGACAGGGTGCCCTCTTTTACCACTTCTATTTAACATAGTTCTTGAAACTCTAGCCAGAGCAATTAAACAGGTGAAAGAAATTACAGGAATATGGGTAGGAAAAGAAGAACTCAAACTATCACTATTTGCTGATGATATGATTCTATACCTAGAGGATCCAAAAAAAATTCCACCAGAAAACTTCTAGAACTAATAAATGAAGTCAGTAAAGTAGCAGAATATAAAATAAACATCCATAAATCAAACACATTCCTATACATCAGCAATGAATCGACTGAAAGAGAAATTAGGAATACTACCCCATTCACAATAACCTCAAAAAGAGTAAAATACCTGGGAATCAATCTAACAAAAGAGGCAAAAGACCTCTACAATGAAAATTACAGAACACTAAAGAAAAAATTAAAGAAAACCTCAGTTGGAAAGATCTCCCATGATCCCGGATAGGCAAAATTAATATTGTCAAAATGGCTATACTACCAAGAGCATTATACAGATTTAATGCAATTTCTATTAAAATCCCAATGACATTACTCATAAAAATAGAAAAAACAATCATAAAAATTATTTCGAAAAATAAGAGGCCCAGAATAGCTAAAGCAATCCTTAGCAAGAAAAGTGAAGCAGGGGGCATCACAATACCAGACTTTAAACTATACTACTGAGATATAGTAAAAAGATGGCATGGTATTGGCACCAAAATAGACTTGTAGACCAATGGTACAGAATAGAGGACACAGAGATAAACCCACATAAATACAGTTATGTCATACTAGACAAAGGTGTCAAAAACATTCAATAGAGAGAATCCATATGCATCAAAATGAAATTAAACTTCTCTCACTCTGTGCAAAAATGAACTCAAAGTAGATTGAAGACTTAGGCACTAGCATAGAAACCCTATGCCTAATAGAAGAAAAAAGTAGGCCCAAGTCTTCATCATATTGGTGTAGGATCTTACTTCCTTAACAAGACTCCTAAAGCACAATAAGTAAAATCTAGAATCAATAAATAGGATGGATTGAAATTAAAAAGCTTATTCTCACCACAGGAAACAATTAATAATGTGAGGAAAGAGCCTATAGATTGGGAGAAAATCTTCACCACATGCACTTCTAGTAAAGCACTAATCTCTCTATAAAAACTAAAAAAACTTAACACCAAAAAACAAACAAACAAACAAATAATCAACAAATTGGCTAAAGAACTGAACAGATACAAAAAAAGAAATAAAATCAATCAACAAATATGTGAAAAATGTTCAACATCTCTAGATATTAGAAAAATGCAAATCAAAACTAAATAAAGATTTCATCTCACACTAGTCAGATTGGCAACTATTAAGAATACAAATAACAATAAATGTTGGTGAGGATGTTGGGAGAAAGGTGCACTCATACATTGCTGGTGGGACTACAAATTGGTGCAACTACTATGGAAAGCAGTATGGAGATTCCTCAGAATCAGTTATATATGAACCAACATTTGACCCAGTCATCCCATTCTTTGGTTTATAACCAAAGCACTAAAATCAGCATACTATAGCAATGCAGCCACATCAATGTTTATGGTAGCTCAATGCACAAGAGTTAAACTATGGAACTAACCTCAGTATCCTTCAATAGATGAATGGATAAATAAAATATGGTATATATATTCAATGGGAGATTACTCAGCTTTAAAGAAGAATGAAATATGGCATTTGTCAGTAAATGGATGGAGTTGAAGAATATCATGTTAAGCAAAATAAGCCAATCCCCCCAAACCAAAGGCCAAATGTTTTCTCTAATATGAGAATGCTAATTCACAATAAGTCGAGGGGCACTAAAGAAAAATAGTATTACCTTATATTAGGTATAGAAAAATGAAGGTAGGAGAGGAGAGAATATGAAGGGATAGGAAGGATAACAGAACAAATGACATTATTATTTTACATATATATATATATGTGTGTGTGTGTGTGTGTATGTGTGTGTGTGTGTATGTATGACTGTATGACCAATATGATTCTACAACATGAACACTCAGAAAAATGAGAAATTATATCCCATCTATGTATAATATATCAAAGCATATAAAGGCATTCAACTGTCATATATTACTAATTAAAACAAATTTTTAAAAATGTAACAGGGAGGACAAGTAATAAAGTGGATAATCATAGATATATGTATATATTTTTTAATCTAGGATACTTAAACTGAAACTAGGCCAGATGAAGGAGTAAAAGTAAGGAATGGGGATCAGAGTTTTCCAAGCAGATGAACTGCATGCAAACATTCCAATGCCCAGAATTGGCATGTTGCTGAATGGAAAACCAAGGAGTGTTCCTGGAGCATAATGAATGAGAAGGTGTGGGCCAACTTCCAATTATTGTAGTCATATGCTTTGATATATGCTGTTATTTAAGTGGCTTCAGGAATCAGCAAATAACCAACAAATCCTGGAGATTGCTTTGTCTTCATATTTCTCATTAGTTTGACCTTCATTATAAAAGTAGAGTTACAAAAAAGGTGTGTAAACTAGTATTGCTGTATCCTGGGTCAGAATGGAAACTTTTATGTCTAATTGTGACAAGAAATAAATAATGTGAGATCCAAACTATGAACAAATTCCAAATATATAGTGCAATACTGTTATATGCATAGCATTGTACAGTAGATCTCTTGAAATTTTTTATTATTCATGACTTAAAATTTATATTGCTTGAACAGCCATTCCATATTATACCATCCCCAGTCCCTAGAGACTACCAATTTATTTTCTGCCTCCATTACTTTGGTTATTAAAAATAACATGTAAGTGTAATCATGAAGAATTTGTCTGTGACTGGATTATTGCCCTTAGCACAATGTCTTCGCAATTTATTTGTGTGGTAGCATGGAAAAGAATTTCCTTGTTCTTCAGTAGCTGAATAATACTCCATGAATGAATATATAACAGTTACCTTACCCAATAATCTCTGTATGGACTTTAGGTTATTTCTAATTTGGGGCTATTGTAGATAATGTTGCAAAAAAAAGGAAGTTCAAATATCTCTTTGAGATCTTAATTTAATTCTCTTGGATTATTATTTAGAAGTAGATGTTAAGTGTGTTACTACCAGCAGTGTACAATGGCTTCAGTTTCTTCACATTCTAGTCAACACTGATTTTCTGTTTGCTTTGATAATACCCATCCTAATAAGTGGGAGGTGATACTTTACTATGGTTTGGATTTGCATTTTCTTCACAATTTGTAATGTTGAGCATATTTACATTTACCTATTGGCCATTTGCATTTATTCTTCAGAAAAAAATGTCTATTCAGTCTTTTGCCCTTTTACTCAGGTTATTAAGGTTTTGTCCTGATGAGTGTTAAGAATTCTTTAAATATTTTAGATGTTAACCCGTTATCAGTAACATAGTTTACTAGTGTTTTCTCACACTTAATATATTTGCTCTTCATTCTGCTAATTGTTTGCTATTCTGTGCAGAAGCTTTTATTTTGACATAGGCTGACTTGTCTATCTTTTCTTTTATCTTCTATGTTTTCAGTGTCATATAAAAAAAAACAAAAAATCTTTGCAAGACTAGTATCAAAGAGTTTTTCCTCTATGATATAGTAATTTTATAGTTTTCAGTGTTATGCATCAGTTTTTAATCAATTTTTCATTTATTTGAGGGTATGGTGAAAGATAAAGGTCCATTCTCTTTCCTATCTTTCATTGTTTCTTTTTTGCATATAGATATCAAGGTTTCCCAACACTATTTATTGAAGAAACTGCCCTTTCCCTATTGCATGTTTTGGCATTTTTCCCAAACATCAATTGACTGAGTATGCATGGGTTTATTTCTGGGGTCTTTGTTCTTCTTCACTGATTTATATGTCTGTGTTTGTGCAAGTTCCATACAATCTGGCTGCTAAAATTATTTTACTATATTTTGAAACAAGAAGTATAAATCCTCTATTCTGTTCTTTTTCAAGATTGTTTTTGCCACTTGGGGTTCTTTATGACTCTGTATGCATTTTGTGATTATTTTTTGTTTATGTAAAATATGTCATTGGAATTTTATTTGGGGTCATATTGGAAGCTAGATGTCATATTGGAAAATTAATGGAAATTTAATGTCTTCAAATCCATGAACAGGATAGTGTTATATTTTTTGCATCATCTTTCTTTTTATTCAGCAATATATTATGGATTTCAGCATCAAAGTCTTTAACATCTTTGATTAAATTTATTTATGTTTGTTCACTTGTTGGTTTATTTTGTACCAGGGATTGAACCCAGGATTCATAAGTATATTCCCAGCCACATTCCCAGCCCTTTTATTTATTTATTTTATGACAAGTTCTTGCTACGTTGCTTAGAGCCTCTTTAGGTTACTGATGCTGGCTTTGAATTTGCAATCTTCCTACCTTAGCCTCCTGAGTCTCTGGGATCCCCGGCCTGCACCCTGTTGAAATTATTTTAATTTCATCATTTTAAAATCTTTCCTGCTCCCTCATTGACTTTAATTGAATAATTTATGCTTCTAATAAATCTGGCTAAAGATTTGCAAATTTTGTTATTTAGAAAAACTCCGTTTTCTAGATATTTTCCTATTTTTAAAATTTCTTAATTTTTCTTAATTGTGGGCTTATTTTTTTATCTTTCTAATCCCTTGAGGTATGAGGTGTTCTATTTTTTTCTTTAAATGTATGACATCTTTATTACTATAGGCTTCTCCTTTATTACTATTTTTATAGAATTACTTGTTTTTATATGATGTGTTTTTATTTCTCCTGGTCTCAATATGTTTCCTACTTTTCCTTTTGATTTTTCTTTGACCCGTTGATTGTGTGTTGTTTATTTTTTGAATTTTTTGATCTTGCTTTTGTTAATTATTTCTAGGTTCATTTAGTTATGTTTGGAGGAAAAGAAAACACTTGGTATGATTTCAACCCTATTAATCTGTGTGGTGACTTAATGTGTTAGCTATTTGAGAGAATGTTCTCTGTGTACCCTGGAAAAGTGTCTTCAAACTCTGTTAGGAGGAATATTCTGGATATTAGGTCCCTAATGTTTGTAGTGTTCTTCAATTTCTTCATCTCCTTATTGATCATTTTTTCTGGATGTTCTATCAATTATTGAAACCAAGTATTGAGTTTTACTATTACTATATGCCTTTCAATTTCTCTATTTTAATTCTCTATTTATTTCATAAACTCAAGTGATTTGATGCTGTATGCATATATATTTATAATTGTCATAACATCTTGGTGAATTGCTCCTTTTATCATTATATGATGTTCTTCTTTATATGATGTTTAAAGGTAAGATAATTTTTGGAAACAGCAGGACCTTTGAATTTTAATTAAATTAGGGTACTATGTTTTATGATTGGGGAGTGCAATCCATTTACATTTAAAATAATTATAGAAAAAGGAATTTTTATTGTCAATTTGTTGTTTTTCTTTTGTTATGTAAGGTTTTTTAAAAGTCTTTCTTTTATTCTTGCTATCTATTTTTTTGCCTCATTAATTTTTATAGTGACCTACTTTGATTCCTTTCTCACCTTTTTGATATCACCAATAGGTATGTTCTTTGTGGCCATTATGAAGGTTTAAATTGTCTTACAAATATTTTAAGATGACAAAAACCTAACATCAATTGAGTAACAAAATTCTCTACTTTCATTATTCCTCTACTGCTATATTACAGAACAATGAAATCACAAGTCGTATCTTTTTATGTTGTATAACTATTGATATATTTTAATATGTATACTATCTTTGTCTTTTAACATCTATATCAGAACTTAAAGTGATTTATGCATAACCATTGCAGGAAAAAAATTATTCTGCATTCTTCTATCTCTTTTTTTCCATATGCCTTTCATACTACTATTTGGAAAACTAAGGCAGGAGGACCACTTGAGCGTGAGAGTTTAGACCAGTCTGGAACTTGATTAAAAAAAAAAATAGCTGCCCACACCAACCTTCATGGGACTCAGGCTCACAGTAGGCCCGTGTCCATCCCACCACCAGCAAACAGAGATCAGGCCAGATATCAGGCTCCAGCATAGAACCACCTCTTCCAACCAGCAGACCACCACAGGAGCTCAGGCTCACCAAGATCTGCCCACACTGATATAAGAGGGACCCAGTCCCACAGAAGGTCTGTATGTCATCCCCTCACACACACACACACCTGGGAGCCCAAGCCTAACCCACTTCCATCTTGGGACACTGCAGACATCGCTATAGCCTTCCCCACACAGTACCCCTTACCTTTTTGACAACAAGCAGGGACTAGAAGCAGCTGCATCTCAGAGCAGGCATCCAAAGACAGTGTAAGGCCCGCTGTTTCGGCCTCAACTCTGTAAGACATTGCATCTTGGACACCTCCACTACTATCTTGAGTTACCTTGGTTATTGCTGCCACCACCTTTGAGTTGCAGTAGCACCCATTGAGGGACACTAGCAGGGTCTGGAAGCCCAACATCAAGGTGAGGTACAGACAATCTGCATGGGTACTATAAGAATATAGGGTAGAAACTATAATATTTCAGATCCACACTATAGGAAAGGAAGACACATAGACAACATGAAAAAAAAAAAAAAAGGAAGAAAGGTGCCCCAGACAAACCAGGATACTACAATAACAGAACCCATGGACAGCAAAGTTGATGAAATGTCAGAGAAGGAGTTCAGAAGGTTCATAATTAAAATGTTCTATAAATTAAAGAATGACCTAAATGAGCAAATTCAGGCAAAAAATGATCACTCCAACAAAGAGATAAGAGAGCAAATACAGGTAACTAAAGGTTACTTCAAGAAAGGAATAGATACTCTGAAAAATAAAACAGTCAGAAATCCTTGAAATGAAGAAAAGAATAAACCAAATAAAAAACTGAATAGAAAGCATAACCAATAAACCAGATTACCTGGAAGAAAGAATGTCAGATAATGAAGACAAAGTATTCATCTGGAAAATAAAGTTAACCACACAGTGAAGATAGTAAGAAACCATGAACAAAACATCCAAGAATTATGGGACAGCATCAAAAGACCGAATCTAAGAGTTATTGGGCTAGAAGAAGGCACAGAGTTTCAAACCAAAGGAATGTACAATCTCTTCAATGAGATAATAACAGAAAATTTCTGAAGCATGAAGAATTAATTGGAAAACCAAATACAACAGGCTTACAGGACACCAAATGTACAAAATTAGAATAGATCTACACCAAGACACATTACATTGAAAATGCCTAGCATACAGAATAAGGATAGAATCTTAAAAGCTGCAAGAGAGGAATCAGATCATGTATAGTGGTAGTCTAATTTGTATCTAAGCACATTTTTCAATCCAGATTCTCAAAGCCAGAAGATCATGGAACAACATAACTCAAGCTCTGAAAGAAAATAGATGCCAACCAAGAATCTTATGTCCATCAAAATTTAGCTTTATATTTGATGATGAAATAAAAAACTTTCATGATAAACAAAAGTTAAAAGAATTTACAACTAGAAATCCTGCACTACAGAACAATCTTGGCAAAACATTCCACAAAGATGAAATTAAAACAAACAATGATGAACATCAGCAGAGAGAGGTATTACACTAAAAAAAAAAAAACTAATCAGAGGAGAAACCTAGTCAAGTTAAATACCAAAATAATTCACATCTCAATAATAACCCTGAATGTTAATGGCATAAACTCACCAATCAAAAGACATAGACTAGCAGATTGGATCCAAACAAAAGACACAACAATATACTTCCTCTAAGAGACTCATCTCATAGGAAAAGACATCCACAGACTGCAGGTGAAAGTTTGGGAAAAATCATATGACTCACATGGATTGCAGAAGCAAGCAGGGGTTTCCGTCCTCATATCAAAAAAGTAGATTTCAAGCTAAAGTTAATCAAAAGAGACAAAGAAGGACACTACATACTATTAAAGGGAACCATATAACAACAAGACTTGATAATTATAAATATAATTATCAAACAATGGAGCATCTACATTCATCAAACAAACACTTCTCAAGTTCAAGAGTAAAATAGACCACAATACAATAATTTTTGGTGACTTTAGTACACCTCTTTCACCACTGGATAGATCTTCCAAACAAAAGCTAAACAAAGAAACGTTAGAACTCAATAATATAATTGATAAGTTAGTCTTAACTGACATATATAGAATATTTCATCCTTCAACAAGTGAGTACACTTTCTTCTCAGCAGCACATGGGTCCTTCTCTAAAATAGACCATATATTATGCCACAAAGCAACTCTTAGAAAATATAAAAAAGTAGAGATACTACCTTGCATTCTATCAGATCATAAAGGAATGAAATTAGAAATCAATAATAAAATAAGAAATAAAAGCTACTCCAACACCTGTAGACTAAAAAATTTCATGAACAGGAATTGAAAAACAATAATGAAAATCAGCAAAGGGAGTTATTATACTAAAGGAAAAACTAATCAAAGGAGAAATCAAGTCAAGATAAATGCCAAAAATAAACAAAAATGACTGGGAATAGAAATTACCTCTCAATAATAAACCTGAATGTTAATGGCCTAAAGTCACCAATGAAAAGCCATAGACTAGCAGATTGGATAAAAAGAAAAACCCAACAACATGCTGCCTCCAAAAGATTCATCTCATAGGAAAAGACATCCACAGACTGAAAATCATGCAAATCACATGGATGGCAGAAACAAGCAGGGATTTCCATTCTCATATCAAAAAAAGTACACTTTAAGCCAAAGTTAATCAGATGGGATAAAGAAGGACATTTCATAATGCTTAAGCAAACCATTCATCAACAAGACATACCAATATTAAATTTATATGCCCCCCAAAATGGAGCATCTATGTTCATCGAACAAACTCTTCTAAAATTCAAGAGTCAAATAGACCACAACACAATAATTCTGAGTGACTTTAACACACCACTATTACCACTGTATAGATCATCCAAACAAAAGCTGAACAAAGAAACTACAGAACTCAATAATACAATCAATAACATAGACTTAACTGACATATATAGAATATTCCATCCTTCAATGAATTAGTATAATTTCTTCTCAGCAGCACATGGATCCTTCCCTAAAATAGACCATATGTTATGCCACAAGCAACTCACAGCAAATATAAAAAAGTAGAGATACTACACTGCATTCTATCAGATCAAAATGGAATGAAATTATAAATCAGTGATAAAATAAAAAAAAAGCTACTCCAATACCAGGAGACTAAATATTATGCTACTGAATGAACAATAGGTTGCAGAAGACATCAAGGAGGATATTAAAAAATTTTTAGAGGTGAATTAGAACAGTGATACAACATATCAAAATCTCTGGGACACTATGAAGGCAGTTCTAAGAGGAGCATTCATTGCATGGAGTTCATTCCTTAAAAGAAGAAAAAGTCAACAAATAAGTGACTTAACATTAGATCACAAAGCCCTAGAAAAAGAAGAACAATCTATACCAAAAGCAGTAGAAGACAGGAAATAATTAAAATCAGAGCTGAAATCAATAAAATTAAAACAAAAGAAACAATTGAAAACAATTTTCTTTGCAAAAATTAATAAAATTGACAGACCTTTAGTCATGCTAATTAAGAGAAGAAGAGAGAAAACTCAAATTACTAAAATTCAGGATGAAAAAGAAAATATCACAACAGACACTACAGAAATACAGAAAATACTTAGAAATTATTTTGAAAATTTGTACTACAATAAAATAGAAAATATCAAAGGCTTCAACAAATTTCTAGAGTCATATGATTTTCCTAAATTGTATCAAGATGATATACACAATTTAAACAGATCAATTTCAAGAGGCAAAATAAAAAACTTTATCAGAAGCCTACCAACCAAGAAAATCCCAGGACCAGATGGATACAGAGCCAAGTTCTCCAAGTCCTTTTAAAAAGAGCTAATACCAATACTCTTTAAGTTATTTCAGGAAATAGAAAAAGAGGAAGCACTTCCAAACTCATTTTGTGAGGCCAATATCACCCTGATTCTAAAACCAGGCAAAGACACATCAAAAAAAAAAAAAAGAAAGATAAAAAGAAAAAAAAAGAAAGGAAGAAAAAAGAAAGAGAGAAGAGAGAGAGAGAAAGAAAGAAAACTTCAGACCAATATCTCTAATGAACATAGGTTCAAAAATTCTCAGTAATAACATATCAAAAAGATAGTACACCACAATCAAATGGGGTTTATTCCAGGGATGCAAGGCTGGTTCAACATATGGAAATCAATAAATGTAATTCATCACAGAAATAGACTTAAAGATAAGAATCATATTATCATCTCAATAGATTTAGAAAAAATATTCAACAAAATACAGCACCCTTTCATGTTCATAACACTAGAAAAGCTACTTATGACAGGAACATATCTCAACATCGTAAAAGCTTTCTATGCTAAGCCCCAGGCCAACATCATTCTAATAGAAAAAAAAATTGAAAGCATCCCTTCTAAAAACTGGAACAAGACAAGGATCCCCTCTTTCACCACTTCTATTTAACATAGTCCTTGAAAAACTGGCCAGAGCAAATGGACAGATGAAAGAAAGTAAAGGGATATGGATAGGTAAAGAATAACTCAAATTAGCAATATTTGCTGACAATATGATTCTATACCTATAAGACCTAAAAAATTCCACCAAAATACTTCTAGAACTAATAAATAAATTCAGCAAAGTAGCAGAATACAAAATCAACACCCATAAATCAAAGGATTTTCTGTACATCAGTGACAAATCCTCTGAAAAATAATCAAAGAAATTACTCCATTTACAATAGCGTCAAAAAGAAAAAATAAAATACTTGGAAATCAACTTAATGAAAGTAGTGAAAGCCCTCTACAAAGAAAACTACAGAATGCTAAAGAAAGAAATTGAAGAAGACCTTAGAAGATAAAAAGATCTACCTTGTTCTTGGATAGGCAGAATCAATATTGTCAAAATGACCTTACTTCCAAAAGCACTATACAGATTTAATGCAATTCCAATCAAAATCCCAATGGCATCCCTCATAGAAATAGAAAGAGCAGTCATGAAATTTATCTGGAAAAAAAAGAGGCCCACAATAGATAAAGCAATCTTTAGCAAGAAGAATGAAACAGGTGGTATAACTATACCAGATCTTAAACTATACTACAAAACAATAGTAACAAAAACAGCATAGTATTGGCACCAAAATAGACTTGTAGCCCAATGGTACAAAATAGAGGACACAGAGACTAACCCACATAACTACAGTTATATTATATTTGGCAAAGGTGTCAAAAACATACATTTGAGAAAAGATAGCCTCTTCAACAAATGATACTGGGAAAATTGGAAATTCATATTCAAAAAATAGACGAATTCTAGATAGAGAAGAGGGTTGGGAGGGCAAAGGAGTGGGCAGGAGTTTAGCAATGATGGTGGAATGTAATGAACATCATTATGAAGATGCAAATTGGTGTGAACATACTTCATATACAACCAGAGATATGAAAAGTTGTGCTCTATATGTGTAATAAGAATTGCACTGCATCCCATTGTCATTTATTTTTTTAAAAATCAATAAATTAAAAAATTAAATTAAACCCCTAAATCTCACCATGCACAAAACTCAACTTAAAGTGAATCAAAGACCTCAGAGTTAAACCAGAGACACTGGGTCTATTAGAAGAAAAAGTAGGCCCAAATCTCCATCATGTCAGATCAGGCCCCAACTTCCTTAATAAGACTCCTATAGCACAAGAGTTAATATCAAGAATCAATAAATGGGATGGATTCAAACTAAAAAGCCTCTTCTCAGCAAAAGAAACAATCAGTGAGATGAATGGAGAGCCTACTAATTGGGAATAAAATTCTTGCCACACACATGTCAGATAAATCACCAATCTCTAGAATATATAATGAACTCAAAGAGCTAAATACCAAAAACCAAATTATCCAATCAATAAATGGGCCAAGAAATTGAACAGACGTTTCTTAGAAGAAGATATACAATCAACAAATGTATGAAAAACTGTTCAACATCTCTAGCAATTAGAGAAATGAAAATCAAAACTACTCTAAGATTTTATCTCACTCCAGTCAGAATGGCAATTATTAAGAATATAAACAAAGGGCTGGGGTTGTGGCTCAGTGGTAGAGCATTTGTCATGCATATGTGAGACACATATTTTCAGCACTGCATATAAATAAGTGAATAAAATAAAGGTCTGTCCACCTTTATTTAAAAGTTAAGAAAAAAAAAGAATTCAAACAACAATAAGTGTTGGTGAGGATGTAGGGAAAAACGCACACTCATATATTGTTGGAGGGACTGAAAATTGGCGCAGTCAATATGAAAAACAGTATGGAGAATCCTTGGAAAACTGGGAATGGAATCGCCATTTGACCCAGCTATCCCTCTCCTAGGCCTATACCCAAAGGACATAAAAAGAGCATACTACAGGGACACAGCCAAATTAATAGTTATAAAAGCGATATTCACAATAGCTGAACTGCAGAACCAACCTAGATGTCCTTCAGTAGATTATTGGATAAAAAAATGTGAGACATACATGCACACACACAGTCACACTCACACACACACACACACACAAAATGAAATATTATTCAGCATTAAGAGAGAATAAAATCATGACATTTGCAGGTAAATGGATGCAGCTGGAGAATATAATGCTAAGTGAAATTAATCAACCCCCCTCCAAAAAAAAAAAAAAACAAAACAAAAACAAATGCTGAATGATTTCTCTGATTTAAGAATGCTGATCCATAATATGCTCTGGGGGCAGGGGGAATAGAAGGATTAAACAAATTTTAGATAGGGTAAAGGGGAAAAGGGGAGGAAGGGGATGGGAAAGGTAATAGGGGTTGGAAAGATGGTGGAATGTGATGGTCATCATTACCCTAAGTACATGTATGAAGACATGAAGGACGTGACTACTTTGTGTACAACCAGAGATATGAAAAATTGTGCTGTATATGTATGAGTTGTAATGAATTCTGTTGTCATATATGACAATTAAAATTTTTAAAAAATTATAAAAAATACACACACATACACAATTTTATTAGTGTTATACACTTATATACTTTCTTATGTTTAATGTCTCTTCATTTTAACTTGAAAGATATTTCTTGTTATTTAGATCTAGTATTGTATTTCCATAGCTTTTGCTTTTCTTGGAAAGACTTGTCTGTTAATCAGTTTTAAAGGACAGTTTTGCAGTAAATAGTATTCTTAATTTGAGATATTTTTCTATTAGCACTTCAAACAAATCATCTTAATCCCTTCTGGTATTCAAAATTTCTTGTGATAAGTTTACTTATAATAGTCTTGTAAGAGCTACCTTGTATGGATGAGTCACTTTTTTCTTGGTGCTTTAAAGAATTTGCTCTTTGTCTTTGACATTGATTGTTAACTGTCTTGTCATATACTTCATAGAGTTCATCTTATTTGGAATCTTTGTACATCTTTATTTGTGATGTCCAGTTCTTGCTCCACATTTAGGAAGTTTGGGGCATTATTCCTTAAAGTAATTTTTTTGGGGGGTCTCTATTATTTTTCTGTTACTCTTAGGATGCATACATTGATCTAATTCATAGTATTTATGAATGTCCTTGATTTCCTTACTCTTTTTCATTCTGTTTTATCCTCTTACTGAATAATTTCAAATGCCTTGTCTTTAGTTCACTATTTTTTCTTCTGCTTGATTATATTTACTGTTGAAATGTTCAGTGAATTTTTCAGGACATTATAATTTTCATTTCCAAAATTTCAGTTTGATTCTTCTATACATATTCTGTTTAAAATTCTCATTTTATTCAGTCATCATTTTTTTCTGAGCCTTTTGATGATCTTTATGATTGTTACTTAGAGTTGGTTATGATGAAATCCATAAAACACCATTTAATTTTGGTCATTTTCTGGAGCTTTAATTTGTGCCTTTGATTGGACCACTTTTCCCTGTTTCTTCATGTTCTTTTAAACTTTGTATTGGAATCTACAAATATGAAGAAATATTTACCTCTCTCAGTTTTATGGTTACAGCAAAAGGTATTTCCCTGTTGAACTTACTAAGGATTTGGGGTCTTTCCTGTGAATGCCTTTTTTCTGGAATTCTGTATGTATATTGCTAATTAGAGAAAAATTTCTGGTATCTTTTTTCTATGCACGTGTTCTCTTGTTCCCTCTAGTGTTTGTATGATGAACTACAGATCCCCTAAAGCAATAGTGTGCTGACCAGCTCTTTTTAGTTTTCAGAAGTCCCCTGGAATCTATTGTATGCTGGATAACTAGAAAACAGGTCATATAGAAACCAGTCCCAAGGAATGTTTCCTAAAATCACAGTGGAAAAGTGATCCAGCCTGTTTTTCATGTTTTAAGGAAAAATCTGGAGCTGGAAACTGTTGTCTATAGTGTATAGCTGTTGTCAGGGAAGGTCCTATGGTGAGAGGGTGCCATGAATTTTCCCACAATCTTCAACAAATGAGGTTGGTTTTACCATTGCCTGACATGGAAGACACAATAACCGTTATAGAGATTTCTCCCAAACAAATTGGTCTGTGTATTATTGTTGAATCATTGCTTCTGTAGGAGAAAAGATCTTGGCCTTCCTATTCTGTAATCCTGTTGTCATCACCCCATAATGAAAGGTTTGCACTGATATTCTGAAATTTCATATTTTCAAATATCATTATCTTTATATTGACGTATCTAAATATTCCATCACATTATCCTTGGTTATGAAAATAAGAAATGACTTTAAATATGTTCACATTAACACATTAGAAAATTATTTTTGCATCTGATTTACAATCACTGTATGCAAACTACAAGTGAAGTAATTTACTAATTAACAAATAGTGCTTCAGAAAATTTCCAGATATTTTTGACACAGTGAATAATTTTTTTCAACAGAGCTTTTTATCATATTATCAAGTAAACTATGTCAATAATATTTCTAGAATAATACAATACTGAGTCTCAGAGGTCTCTTTAAATATTCACCAATAGAGATAGGAATTGTAGATGACAAAAAAAAAGCTTCTACTATCTTTTTCAGCTACTTTGCTCATATCCCCAGAGGAATTGCAAAATAACATATAGTAATTTTCATGTTTTAAGTTGACATATAAAATGTTCATAATAAGTTTAAATAGTTACAAAGGATATAATTTCAAGAAATTTAAAATATTGACATTTGAAAGAAAGCTACTATATTCTGACCTTAAGTTATCCTTCAGGATATAAATATCATAGCAATTTGATACTGAAAATCATCTACTTAAATATATAAAGATAACCTATTCATTACAGATGAAAATGTTATATATTTCCTTAGAATTCTAAGGGAATTCTTCTAGAACTTGTATTTCCAATTCACTCTTCTCACAAAATATTACCTTAAAATAAGCATATATTTTATTCCTGGGAAAGTTTTTGATAACTTCATCATACTTCTCTGAAAAAAAATGTATATGCCATATTATTCTTTTTAGATTTTATTTAATATTATGACTCCAAAAGTTAATGTTTTCTTTTAGGTTAATTTATCATTACAATTATTGCTACTACATATCTGATCAAAACAACATTGATATTTACAGCATTTTTATTATTATAAATAAAATTTTAAAATTTAGGCATATGCATTTCTTAAAGAATAAAAAGGGCTATTTTCTCATTTATTTTATACTTGTAGCCACGGTTGTTTAGTACATTATGAGTGTGATTCAACAGCGATTTTATACTTTTTCTAAATGTAATCAGTGAGAAATATATCTGCATTAAAAGTACATATCATTGGTAGAGATTTTTATAGCACTGTGTTTGAAGTTTTATTCAGTCTACTATAGTAGGACTAGGGTGAAGGAGAGAATTCCTTTCTTTTATGAACAGATATAACATTTATATTCAAAAAGGAAATAGGAAAGTGATGCCTTCTGGAATGGTAATTGCCAGATCACAATCCATTTCTACATGGAAAACTAATCCACTTCCACCTGGAGATAGATGAGGGAAGCAATGATCCGGTCCACTCAAACACACAACTTTATTTGGAACTCCCCAGACAAACAGACTATAAGATATTTGCTAAGTAACTAAGTTATTTGATATCTTCAATATAATCTTTTAAATTTTATGTCAGAACATTTCTACCAAAAAGTGCCAATTGGTATTTGGGGATAATTGACTTTGAATGCAGGAGACATATAAGAGATCAAATGTCAATTTTATTTTATATAACAGTAGAGACTTGAATCCAGCTCAAATAAAATTAACGTATATAGCTGCTCAACACACACACACACACACACACACACACACACACACACACACACACATATATATATATATATATATTCAGAATCTACTATTCTGTGGATGCAATTATTGATGAGGTACATAAAACTGTGAATAAATCTAAGTCACCACCTAAAGACAATTCTCATGTTAGTGGAGAAGACAGACAATAGAGAGCCAAGAATATATAAGATGTAGTGTTAGGTAGAGATAAGTGCAAAGAGGAGTTTAAAAGAGCACAGGAAAGGGATTGAGAATGAATGAAGAGGGATAAATTCAGGGTACTGACTTTTTTTAGGACTTTTTGACTCCAGGACTTTTTTAATTTAGTCCTGAAGCTTAGAAGCCATGTGCTCTGGTAATTAGAAAGTGTTTATTTTTGGCTTTGAGCTCTATGCCCTAATCATAGCTATTAATATTTGTACATTTGGAAATGCAACTCTAGGCTGATCATCCATTCCTTTGAAATACTATTCCCTTAAGAATAGGCACAGTGCAATTATTTGTATTTTTCTTAATAAATTACCTTCATATTGTAATATGTAAGATTACATTTAGATGTTCTTAATTGGAGGTTTATCTGTTTTCTAACTTACTTATTACCTCATTTCAGTAGCTGCCCAACTACTTGGGGAGAATGGGTGTGACTCACCTTCATGCTGGTGTGCTTTATCTTTTGTAAACAGAACATAAAGACATCTTAAATAAATGATGTTTGGACATCTTTAATTTTCAAGTTATAAAGCATCAGCTTCACTTAATGAATGGCCAATCTATATGCATAAAATATGAAATCATTAAAATACATTTTTAAAAGTAGAGTGAAAGATACAAATCCATTTTATTTGATTTGTCTAGAGAACTGTCCCACTGACCCCTATTCTTGAGGTTTTATAAAACTGCAGGTCCTGCCTGAAGATCAATAACAAAGGGCCAACACTGACCTCATAGAGGTTAATCCATCACAGAATAATATTCATAGAGTGAAAAAACAAGAAACCACCAATACAAGATTCGAAAGACTTTGTTGTGTCACTAATAGATTTCAATTCAAGTTGCTAAATGAGGCAATTATGGCCAATAGTGAAATATTCATGCATTTTATTAAGTCACTCATTCATTCAGGAAATACATTTTAAGGGAATTTACAAAATGCTAGTCACTGTCTAGATGCTGAAGATACACTGGTGGAGAAGAGAGATTGAGATTGTGCATTTCAGTAGTATTAAAGAGACAGAGTCAAACGTTAAATATTATGAGGACAATGATAACACCAGAGGGAGAGGCAGTTTGAATGGGAGATTCTGCTTTACTTAGGTTATTTAAGTGTCATGGGAGTGGTCCTAAGTCAGACCAGGATGGAAACATGGAGAACCTTCTAAGAAGAATGGAGATTTAAAAATACAGAGTATGAGATGGAGAAAAGCACATATGTTGTTAAGACAGAAAGAAAGCCTATGAGGATGGGTGATGGTAAGTGAAGAGAAATATGAAATCTAAGAAGCAGGAACAAACCTAATCATGTACAGTATTACAACCCATCCTGCATTTTAAAGTTTATTATGGTAGAGATGGGAAGACATTATGGTTTTTAACCATAGTTCATAATATGGACCAATTTGTGATTTAAAATCACTGTAGCTTGCTGATAGAAATGATTCTTGTTAGCCAAGTACAAATTTCTTGGAAATAAGAGAGAGCTGCTTATGTAGTTCAGGCAGGAGATGGTAGTATCAAGGCCTAGGCTTAATATTGAAGAAATTAAAACTGATTGAATTGCAAGTTAATTTCTGCAAATTTATTAATTTGTAGACAATATTACACAAAGTATCTAAAGTGAAGGAAATAAAAAAAAGAGTGAGAGGGTAACTTCCAAGTTTGGGACTTGAACAATTAATTGGATGAACAGCAGTAACAAACTGTATAGATGGTAGTGACATTTTTTTGAGAAAGGAAGTCAAGTAGAATTGAGAAAGGATGGAACAAATTGCCCCATTTGGGCTATATTAAGTTGGGAATAATTTCCACCATGATTTGTGGGAAGAGGACTGGAAGTGGTGAAAATGGAGGAAAGGAAAAATACTTCTTACCATTATCATCCTACTGACAGTGGAAAATCACTGCCAATCACATAACAGGAGCTATGCCTGCTCCATCCTGCTTTTGCCCCCATTCTCATGCTAAATCCTGGGATTAAATACCTAAATATCTGAGTTAGGGCAGATTTGAGAACTCTTATCTCAATTGTTGTATACAGAAATATACAAAACAACAATACTTGACATTAGTTTTACTAGAGAAAGATTACTTTTAGATTAGCTATTCCAGTTTTTTGCATCACTAGTGCTTAATATTTAACATTTCCATTAATAGAAAATGGGAAAATATGTTTGTAAAGAACTCAGTGTTTGCCATAACTGGTGCTAGTCTGCATCTTTACCTTTTTCATAATCCTGGGAAGTATTCAATTGTCTACCATTAACTATAACATTAGCTGTAGACTTAAAGTTTCATCAGCTTAAGAATGCTATTTGCCACTCTTTGATTTTCTCAACGAAGAATTTTTTTTTTCAGAGTAATAGATTTTGGGGTTATATTTTTGCATATAGAAAATACCACATAGCTCTCTTCTTTTAACGTTTAAAAGAGTATTTTATGTTGATGTGATTTTTTTTTTTTTAACCTTTTCAAAATCCAGACTGCTCTTTACCTTAGGGGTCTGTTGGAAAGAGAAAGCTTACACCTGGATTCTTTATTTTTATAGGAGGACACACAAAAGGAGGTTGGATGGAATGTTCTTTCCAAATAAGGCAAGGAGTCAGGTTTCAGGGGGTTGAGTCTAGCTGCATGATGTCTTTTTTTTTTTTTTTTTTTTTTTTATTGTTGGTCTTTCAAAACATTACATCTTTCTTAATATATCATGTTTCACAATTTGATTCAGAATGGTTATGAACTTCCATTATTACCCCGTATCAGGGTTTTATAAAATTACATACAAGAGGAAGTAAGGGGTAAGGAAGAAGTACACAAGTGGAATAAATGTTTTACAGTAGAGGTGGCCGAGAGAGAAGAGGGGAGGGGAGGGGAGGGGTGGGGGGATAGTAGATGATAGGTTAGAGAGCAGAATTCATCAGACACTAGAATGGCAATGTGTAAATCAATGGAAATGTAACTGATGTAACCGATGTGATTCAGCAATCTGTTGATGTGATTTTTGAATGTTAAATCAGTTTTGCATTATTGGAATAAACCTGACTTGGTCCATGAAGTATTATTCTTTTTAAGTTTATTTAAATTTCATCAAGAATTTTGCATCTGGGGCTGGGGATGTGGCTCAAGCGGTAGCGGGCTCGCCTGGCATGCGTGCGGCCCGGGTTCCATCCTCAGCACCACATACCAACAAAGATGTTGTGTCCACCGAGAACTAAAAAATAAATATTAAAAATTCTCTCTCTCTCTCTCTCTCTCTCTCTCTCTCTCTCTCTCTATCTATCTATCTATCTATCTTTAAAAAAAAAGAATTTTGCATCTATTTTCATGAAGCATGTTTATCATCACTTTTCTTTTTTTGCTTAGTGCTGACACTGGAGTAATGTTGACCTCATCTTCAATTTTCTTGAGAAGTTTTTGTGAATTGACATATTTCCATTCAACACATCACAGAATTGAGTTGTGCAAGGTGTTCATAATATCTCTCTGCCTTTAAAATATTTTTTAAAAATGTATTTATTTATTTATTTTCATGTGCTGCTGAGGACCAAACCCAGTGCCTCACACGTGTAAGGCAAGCATTCTACCACTGAGGTACAGCCACAGTCTCTCTCCTTGACTTTTATTAGTGTTCAGATCTCAAGGTATGTCACAACTTTCCCTTATATTCTTGGTAATTTTTCTTATCTTGATAAGTCTTAATAGAGATTTATAAAGTTTAGAGATCTTCCTAAGGAACCAAATTTAAATCGAGGAAATTCTTTGCTTTTTTCTAGAGTTTAATCTTATTTCCACTTTTATCTCTATTGTCTTCTTTCTTTTGAATACTTTGTATTTACTTTGATTTTTCTCCTCTTCTCTCTCTCTCTCTCTCTCTCTCTCTCTCTCTCTCTCTCTCTCTCTCTCTTTCTTTCCCTGCTCCAGATTTAGTTCCTCAAGTGGAAACTGAGGTAATAAATTTGAAATTATTCTTGAACTCATTCTTCTTTTCTCATATGAATATTTACTACAAAAAAATCATCTCCAAATCATATATTGTATGGTTCCTAAAGATATAGATTTTACTTCATGTATTTGGAATCTCTATTATGTGGATAAATATTTATAATTTTGTGATATATTGATAAATTGATCCTTTTACCATTTCGTAATGTTCTTTACATTGAATTCTGCCTTTCCTATCATTTATATTGCCATTCCAACTTCTTTGTGTTGGCATAGAACATTATTTTATGTAATTTTATTGTCAATCTATTCAGCAATGTTGGTGGGTTTTATTAAACAAAATTTGAAAATCTTTGACTTTTAATTCAGGCCTTTGGGCAATTTATAGTTAATATAATTATTGATATTAGTTGAGATTAAATCTACCAACTTGATATTTATCTATTATTTTATCATGTTTTTGCTATTTAGTACCTTTTCCTTTTTTCATCTTTCTTTCCATTATTTTATATGATTCCATTTTATATCCTATTAATTTTTCTGCTATAACTTTTTATTGTTCTTTTAAAATAGTTTCTGTAGAGTATATATTCATAATTTATCCCTTTATTGATTTGAAATTAGTAATATTGCACAAATTTATAATATTCTGACAATAGTGTACTTCCATTACTGGATTTCCACTTTAGTGCTATAATTGGCATTCCTTTACTCTATATTCCTGTAAATTCCAAAGGTAATTGATAGTATTTTTGTTTGAGAAGTCTATTATCTTTCAAAATGGTAAAAGATGAAAAATTTTGCATATATTTATATACCTACCATTTCAAATGTTATTTATTGCTTTGTATTAGATTTATACCACCATAGCCAATCTAGTTGAGTTCATTTAGACAAATCATACATGTAAGAAATTTGATTTCAATCCCCATTTTCTCCCTTTCCTTCTCCTCCCTCCCACTATATTCTTTCCTCTACTCTATTGATCTTCTTTCATGCAATTATTTATTTTCTTTCATCGAAATATTTTTTAATTTGTTCTAATTATTTATCCATGAGAATAGAATGCACTTTGACACATGATACATAAATGAAGTATAATTTCTTATTCTTCTGGTTATACATGATGTAGAATCTCACCTGTCGTGTAGTCATATGTGTATATAGGTTAATAATTTCTGACTCATTCTACTATCCTTTCTAATCCCATACCACTCCCCTCCCTTCACTCCACTATGCTTAATCCAAATTAACTCTATTCTTCCCTTATCCCTGTCACCTTACTGTGAATTAGCATCTGCATATCAGAGAAAACTTCCGTCTTTGGTTTTGGGGATTGATTTATTTCATTGAGCATGATATTTTCCAGCTCCATCCATTTACCTGCAAATGCCATAATTTTATTCTCTTTTAATACTGAATATCACATTGTGCTTGTGTGTGTATGTGCGTGTATATATATATATATATGTACATATATGTATATATATATGTGTGTGTGTATATATATATACATATATGTATATATAAATATACATATCACAGTTTCTTTATCCATTCATCTCTTGAAGGACTTGTAGATTTGTTTCATAGTTTAGCTACTGTTGAGTCGAGTTGCTATAAACATTGATATTGCTTTGTCACTGTAAAATGCTGATTTTAAGTCCTTTGGGTATAAACAAGGAGTGGGATAGCTGGGTCTAATGGTGGTTCCATTCTAAGTTTTCTGAGGAATCTTTTGTTTTTGGTACTTTCTACATATACATAAACGTTAAATTTCCCTTGGGTGGAATATATATAAATGTTAATATATATGTTAATATATATTTAAGTTAGTATAATAAAAATGTTAATTATGTATATTATGTATATATAACATGATTTTGCTAAATTTGTTCCATATTTTTCCTTTTCCTTTCCTTCCTCCCTCCCTCTCCTTCTACTTCAGTGATCTTCCCTATGTTTATTTTATCAAATCCTTACACACACAAACTGTCATCTTTCCTTTATTTTGCTCTTTCCACACTTGAGAGAAAATATTCAACTCTTTATTTTCTGAATCTGAAATATTACTAGATTTTAATCTACCATTGTTTTACATTTATTAAAAGATTTTCTTTAAAATTTTATACAGTGAAATCTACTTTAAATAGTTTTAAATATTCTGTTTATCTGACTATTTTCCTTTTGTTTCTGAAATATATTTTGATAAGTATACATTTTGAGTCTGCAGTGTTTTGTTGAAGAAGTTTACAAGTATTTATCCACTATCTTCTAGCATTTTTGTAACAAAAATCTGCTGTCCCTCTGTATATCTTCCTTATTATTACTTTTAAGAATTACCCTTTATCATTGATTTTAATAAATATTACATTTATTTTCCTAAATATTTTCTTTCATATCTTATTGCATCAATTGAACTGCTCATATCTGTAAATTTATACTATTCCTTAATGAGTTAAACATTTTTCATTTATTTCTCTCCCTTCTCTTTTCTTCTGGGATTCCAACTTCATGTATTTAAATCATTTCATAGCTCACTGAAACTCATTTTTTTCTTTCTTCTCTTTGATTTTATTTGAATAGTTTATATTATATTACTGTTTCTTCAAGCCCTCTACTCTTTTTTCTTCTGTAAAATCTGAAGTCTCATTCAGTGTATTTTTCACATCAGGCATTGTGGTATTCATTTCTAGAAGACCAGTTATAACTCTTTTTTATTTTCCTATTTACTTTACATACTTTCCTTCTTCTACTCTTGTAAACATGTGAAATATATCTGTCTCTAGGGCTTTGTCTACTAATTTTTATCATTTATGACATTGCTGGGTCTATTTCTTCTGATTGATCTTTGTATTCATTGTGCATAATCATTTTCTGTTTCTTTTCCCTTGCCTAATGATTTATTACTAGATCCCATACATTGTGAATTCTACCTTCACCACTTCTCCATATTTTTAAAAATTATGTTGATACTACTTGCAGTTAATTTTTTTTGAAAACTTATTGATCCTTTTGAAACTTCTTAATTTGTTTTTTTTTTAATTAATTTCAGAGATGACTAGGGCTAATTTGGGTCCATTCCTGAAGCAATAACCTTCTGAGTACCCCATGTGATGCTTGTCAATGGATTGTTTCCTTTTTTTTTAGAGGATCATTTTCCTGATGGCATGTTAAGACTTTCTAACACGACTAATATGAAAAAAAGTCTATTCTTAGCCTTCTAAGCTAGAAAGCTCTTTCTTCTTATTACTGTGCAGCTCTGAGTAGTTTTCTCACACAGACATACTGATTAGTCCTCAGATGAAGGCTCACAAGGACCCTCTCTAGGTAGATTTCTGGGTCTGACTCTGATTTGTCTAAATCTGTTTCTCTCTGTGTATCTCTCCAATTGTCTCCTATATAGTATTTTGCTCTGTGAAGTCTTACTACCTTGACTTTGAACTGTAAGCTTATGTCATCAACTCAGAGGACTGGCTAAGCCCCATTTGGTTGCTCCACCCCATCTGTGGTCCAGAAACTTCCTCCACACAGCAAGCTGAACAATGGATGCTCTTGGTTTTTCTTCTTTGAGAGATAGTTATTCTGATTCCCTTATAGTCAGTGTTTTTAAGCTTCTATTTCATATATTTAGCCTAATATTTTCACTATTTCATACAGTACAGTATGCTGGGTATAGTGGTGCATACCTGTAGTCCCAGCTACTGGAGGCTGAAACAAGATGATCACTTGAGCTCAACAGTTTGAGGTCAGCTCTGGGACACATTGTAAGATCCATATACAAAAAAAAAAAAAAAAAAAGGAAAAGAGAGAATGAAAAATTTAAAAAAAGTAGGGTACATCATTTAAAATATTATTAGCTTATAATAGCTTAATGAATTACTTTACATTTTCATAAGACTTTTATTAATTAATTTTTATGATTTATTTCAGTAGCAAGAAAAGTAGCAATGTTAATTTATAAGAACTGCTTCTAAACAATTTTTAATTTGTAGTGGAGTTTAGAAAGAGAACACAGTTTCTTTTGCCGTTTTAAAATAACTATTCCAATTAATTATTTCCACAATAATGAATAAAAGAACAAATTACACACACATATATCTTTAGGCTATCTAGCCTGTGAACAATTTATTAAAGCACAAAATTTCAAATAAGGAATTTGTAGGTCAGCTATTTTTTGATGCCTAGCTGAATTACTGCCTTAAGTGCCCAGTGCTCTTTTAGTGGGCCTATTAATTGGACTGTGGATTTTAGTTGTTTGTTTGTCTATTGTCATTAGTTCTCATGCAGTTAAGCAAAATTGTTTACAGGCTGCCTCTGGAGAAAGTAATAGTAAATATGCTACTGAGTACATTTTTGCTGCCATTTTGAAGTTGTTAATTAAAACCTTATGGTTGCAAATCTACAGAGAAATTCTCTGTAGATTTTCCCCAATATTCTGCATAAATAATCTAGTGCCATTCACAAAAAATTCTTAAATTTTTATTACAAGATTTTTGGTATGAATAAATATCTTTAGAAATGATTAAAATCTGTTTGTTCCCATGAAATGCCCAACATGTGTAATTTAGCACAAGTTTTTCACAAAAGTGTAAAATATGAAGTCCAAAACATCTTAGTAATTATAATATTAAAGGCAATCTGTTGAAAATTTTAAGTAGCATGAAACAGTTAAATATCGGTAAATATTGACGTGTGACAAATATAGTAACCATTAACCTCTGTATTTTCCAAATGTTGTAGAACATTTTAATTACACAAATCTCCATCAACTTTAGCATTATTAGTGTGCAAGGCAGACATTGCAACTTATCTTAAATCTGGGCTATTCACCCCAATTTAAAGAAATACAATTAGTGTCATAATGCTTCTAAAAATTAGTGATCATGTACAGTATTCAGAAAATAAATATAAATTTTGGCATTGCTTTACTTTAATGGCACATGAATTAAAACTGCATTATAATGAAATTGCTGCTGAACGTTCCCATTAATATCAAATGAATTCATTATGGCCAGCATAGTTACAATGAATACTAAATGAATTAATAATAATGAACCATTTAAAGTGTTACCTAATTGTTTTATTTCATTTTTATGTATATTTTGGTCCTATTTTAACTGCTAGGTTAATAGACAGTGACATTAAATAATTCATTTTCTTGCCTAATATTGGATAATGTGTTCACACTATTTCTATGATCTCTGTATTTTACCCTTTTTGCTTTACCTCAACTTTTTCATCTATTGCCTCCTTATTAAGTCTTACTATAGAAATTAGATTAGCAAATATAAACTTTAATTTGATAATGAATAAAAGCAATCAAGATGAAAAGCAACATTGTATGAAGGGTGTCTTCATTGTATGCCTCTGTTGTATGCCATACAAGTACCTGTGATCAGTAAATCTGGCCTGTTAGTTTCTCTCTGTTGTTGCTATAAAAAACAATTAGGCAACAAAAACAAACAAAAAAACCAAAAAAAACCTTTATTCTGATTTCACTAATGCTAAATCATGTAGAAACAATCAGGTGAGTGATCATGTGTAGAAAAGATCTTTGGTTTTCAAATAAAATCTTGTAATCTAATTATTATTTATTATAAAAGTTTTAATTCTTAATCAACCATTTGCTTTCAAATTATTTTGAAATCTGTTAAATTTCTAAATATTGCCAACTGCTTTGTTAATGAATAGTACCGGGGTGATGCAAATCTAATCTATTTTCCTCTGGGGAGCTTTGGTGGTCTTTCTTTGTGCCCATCATTTAATTGTCCCTTTTCCCAATGTACATATTCTTAACTTTTTCCCAGAGTGTTTTTCATGTTGACCTCTTCTTCTAAACAAAATGATGGTCAAGGGCATATTCAGTCTTTAGATATGTTTTTTTTTAATCAATTTTCACATGACTAATTCTAAAATAAGTGAATATTAAAAACTGGGAGATTCATTAGGGAATCTAGACTTCTAACTTCTTTTGATAAATAGTAATATCTTTTAATATTTTTTTTCTTAATTCTGTATGGTAATAATCACTGGAAATGAAATAGAACCAGCAATTTTCAACATAGTGTTAGTTTTGTGGTTTACCACAATCCCCTTAATCCATACTCCCTAATTTATGACACCTGTATGGCTCTCATATATATGATGTTATAACCCAGAGTGATATTCAGTTGGCCCTCTGTATCTAGAGGCTCCACATCCACAGATTCAACCAACCATGGATGGAAAATATTAAAGGAAAGGAAGCAAAAAGAATAAAATAAAGGAAAAAAACCTCAAAATTATATACTTTTTTCTTATTATTCTCTAAACAATAGCAACTCTCACATTTACATACATTAGTTATTACAAGTAATCTAGAGAGGAATCCAAATGTATAGGAGGTGTATATAAGTTATGTAGAATACTTTACCATTTCATATAAGGAACTTGAGCATCTGAGAATTTTGGTGTTTGTAGGAATCATGGAACTAATCTCCAACTGATACTGAGGGGAAACTGTAATTTAATATTGATAGATGAGCCTGACTTTCCCCAAATCCCTCTTATTGTCCTCCAAAGACTTTCAGATTCCCTTGATCAGAAACATGTTTATAGGTAAATTATCTCCATTGTGCCTCTGAGAACATGAAAATCAGCAATACTGAGCCAGCAGGAAAGATTTAGTCAGAGAAGCTTGTATCACAGCTATCACTGCAATTTAACAAAGACCTGAAGAAATTGGACTGAACAGGTGCTATTAGATGAGAATTTTAGAGGGAGACATCTCCATCTGAAGGCAGAAGTGGACATCCTGAGAGCTGGATTCTGAGGATCATTTGTGGAGGAGATGAACACTGCTTTGCAGTACTAGACTCAGAATATGGTAGAGAACGGAAAGGTATCTAGATGAAGGATATTTTAAATAAATTGAATGTGTTCACCAAAGTCTATGATTGGCTTACATTCAATATAATTTTCCTAGTATCCCTTTGATGTTTTCTAATCAGCCTTTAAAACTTTCCTTAAAAAGAAAGCTATCTTTAAGCCGAGTGCCATGGCACATGCCTGTAATCCCAGCAGTTTAGGAGACTGAGGCAGGAGGATCTCGAGTTCAAAGCCAGCCTCAGCAAGAGTGAGGCACTCAGTATCTCAGTAAGACCCTGTCTCTAAATAAAATACAAAAAGGGCTGGGGATGTGGCTCCGTGTTTGAGAGTGCCCCTGAGTTCAATCCCGGTACCTCCACCACCCACCAAAAGAAAGAAGGTCTTTAAGAAAGACAGAAAGAAAAGGAGAAAGAGGAAGGAAGGAAGGAAGGAAGGAAGGAGGGAGGGAAGGAAGGAAGGAAGGAAGGAAGGAAGGAAGGAAGGAAGGAAGGAAGGAAGGAAGGAAGGAAGGAAGGAAGGAAGGAATAAATCTCTTTGGAGAACTTATAGAAAGTCACTTATTCTGACTCTCAAAAATGACAGATTTCAAAAGGCTCCTAAAGTTGAGGAGGCATACTTACTTATAGCAATCAGATATTACTGACAATAACTTATAGTATTTTTACAGCTGATACAGCTACTAAATTACTAAGAAAACCCAATTTTACCACTGTGTAATAGTTTAGTGACTGGTTATTAAGAGATGCACTCTGTTTCCTTTGGTGCTTGCTTGCTATTATTTTGAAACTGAATGCAAATATTTTCAGAGTTATGACTAAAAGCTTTCATTTTGTACTATTGATGGATGTTAAGTGAGGAAAGTATTCCTTTCATATAACTGTCTGAGATTCACTAAGGAAAATTTTGTGTCTATGATAAAGCATCAATAATAATTATGATATTCTACTCTGGTCTTTAAGTATTTTAAACTTTTTGGAAGAGTTTATTAATCAAATTGCCTAATATAGCTGTCATTTTCATAGTTACTTTGTTGGAAGTCTACCTAAAAGAATCAAAAAGGGGCTTAGACTGGATTTAGAATAATTATTCAAAGATTTTCAGATTACCCAGTTTGTTGTTGTTGTTGTTGTTGTTTTTCCATGAAGACCTTCACCTTCTGGATGACTTAATCTTTTTTATTTCATTTATTTATTTTTTTGTTAATAGTCTTCCCCAACCTGTGTCCTTTCCCTAACCTAACCTGGGGAAGTGATCTTTAAAAAAAATCTTTCATCAGAGGGATGGCTGCTCAGTCCCTAAGTATTACAAATGAACCTTTCATCATGGAGGCTTTGAGAATGATTGGCACCATCTGGCATCTGTACCTCGATTTCCTTTCTTGTGATTCTTCTGATTTTTCTTTTTCTTTCTTTCCTTCCTTTTTTTTTTTTTTTTTTTTTTGAGCTGAGGTGCCAGCCGAGCCAGCCTGTGCTTCTGTTTTCTGCCAAAAAGACAAAAAGAAAAAAAAAAGAAAAATGCCATGAATACTAAAATAAGAATTTTTTTTTCGGTGTTTCTGGTATAAGCAGTGTACATTTCTACTGAGTTTTCTGTAAGAATCTGTTTTTATCATCCTTTACAATAGAAAACGCACGAGAAAACTTGTGGTCTATTAGCAGAAAACAGAGGCCCTGGCAAGCTTCAGAGAAGCACAATCCTACAGTTGGGAGGCTGGGCAAGAACCCAAGTTTGTCCACGCCTAAGAACAACACTGTCTGCTAAAATTACAGTTTTCCCTTTTCACAAACCTCAAAGTTGTGAAACTTTACTAACTTTAAGAAAAGAACAGTTGGCCATACAAAAGATACACTTCCAAATCCATCGAGCAACTTACTTATACTTGCAAATGAACCACTTGGAGTGAGTCTTAAAATGTATTTGTTCCAATTATTCTGCTAAGGTAGCAAGCAGAAAGTAATCATTTTCTATGTATACTGTGAATAAGAGACTCCAAATGTTGGTTCCAAAGAAAGAATTTGACCAATAGTTAGTGGGTGTGTAAGGACGGGTGCTGTAGAAATGATAGCCATGTTTTAAATAGCAATAGTATTTTTTTCATTCCTTATATGCTCAGGATGATATAATGAAATCAAATTTTAAAAGATTTTTTTAAAATTCTGATACTCTCTGCTTTCCATGGCTTTTGCACAGACAGACAAGTATTGCTAATTAAACATTGCCATATAACTTGTCAGATCAGATATATCAATGAAAGAAAGAAGGGAATTCCTTGATCTCAACACTGAACTTTAGATTTCCTTGAAAAGAACATGGGTACCACAGGAGAATGGCAGCAGCTTACCAGTGACTCACAACTGTTCACAGGAAGTGGACTGGCAATGTCATCCCAAGCAGTGCATTGTTTCTCTGGGATGTGGGGAGACCAGCAAAGGAAGTAACAATAGTAAGGAGGGTACAGCCTCAAGCTCTAGTTGGAGTTCTAGGTACAGGCAGCAAGTATCTCATACTGATCATGATAATTGCAAGACCCACCTGGAAAAGAAGTGTCTTCTTGTTGTAATTTCCTTGCCAAGTCAGTAAAGATAAACTGACTACTTTAGACTCAGGGCTTTAGGTAAAAGTGGCAAATTTTCATGAAAAATAACATGAAGGACAGTGCTATTACACTAATAAAACACCAAAGTCCTTATTATAAATAATCCACACATTGATTTCAGGATTTATTTTTGCCAGTCATCTTTGACACAATCAGAAATATCAATCTCATATCCAGAATATTCTATTTAGATTAGTCCTGTTATTTTTTCTCAACAATAAAATTTTTAAAATGACTTATCACTTTCTATCTTCATTTATTTTAACTTATTATTAAGTGTGGTTACAGGGTTTCAGTCTTCACCTAAATTACTCCAGATTCATTTTACCATTCACCAATACCTGATTACAAATTGTCTTCAATCTTCTTCCATGGAAACCATTCACAGAGAATTACCCTAGTTGTGGCCTAAATAAATTAGGACTCCATAAGAATGTTTTTATGAGATTTATTGTTACAAAATCCCACAGGCAATATTATAATAGATTATCCTGTACAACAAGATTTCAGTCTGTGAGATGACCCATTTATTTCTAACAAGATTAAAGTAACCAAATTTGATGTAACCTAATAATTTATTTGATAAATATATTTTGAATGACTGTGATCAGCAAAATGATCTATAAGGTCTAGACACATAAGACCTTGGTCTCAAGAACTTGTAATCAATGATGTATAATTTGGATATAATGAATATTGGTCAGAATCAAATCTTAATACAATTATAATCTGAGGATTTTAATACTGATTTTATTGTATATTGAAATTGCTACCTCCCACTTTCTCACACTCCCATAGTTTGTTTATTTATATTGTATACACAGTTTGTGAATTTGTATTTGGTAAATGTATTATTTGAAACCATGCTCTAGTGAGATTTTGTTAATTTATTTTTCTCCCATACTTTTCAGTTGAAAATAAAAAGCATAGCATATCTTAGCATCAAAACTATTCATAAAATCATGAAAATATACCATTCTCAGTATAATAGACTATCCTATATGATAAAAGATTTTCAGTCTGTGAGATGACCCATTTATTTATAAGATTTTTAAAATTTGAATACAACCTAATAATTTATTTAATGAACATACATTGTTTATTTTGATTATTATGTGAGATTGTGAATCCCACAGACTGTTAACTTTCATAATCCTATGTGTCTTCAGAATGGACATCTTTACTTATTCCTCATCCTGAACAATTATTCAAAATTCAAATTTTCAAATATTGTATGGCCTTGTTCATACTTTTCCTTTGTAAATCTATGATAAAATCATCATACTTCTTCCTCCACCTAAATGCTAAAATTATTCATATCAATCATTTTTACCAAATATATTCCTCTCTAATCCAAGCTATGAGTTTAGAATTTTAAATTTTTTATTGATATATTCCTGTATTTCTGTCAGTATTGACATTAGGATGGTTGCCTATTTGGGGCATAGCATCTTCTCTATATTCATGGAAGTATGAGAGCTAAATCTTTCAATTGCAAATAGAAAATAATCAATAAACTAAAACTGAAGTATTTAAATAAAATATCTGCTATTTTCTAGATTATTTCAGTGACTTGATGTTTCTCTGTAGTTTTAGAATATTTTTTCTAAATGTGAAGGGCACCATTCTCAATATTAGGAGAAAAATTCACATTAGTTCACGCATCAACAGCTACTGTACAGTTGTGAAATAACAAAAATTATCAATGCCATAAAACTTCATCATTTTTACAGCCGAGCTTCCTTTGCTAGTCTCTTATGCCATACCTGTTATCTCTGTTTGCATGCATCTGAATCCAATTATGTACATAGATTATGATCCATTCCCATTACATCAGATGATGACTTGCCTTCTCTTTGTATATTCCCCCATTGTTTCATAACATTTTACAATATTTATTGTGTTTCCCCCCAGAGTTATTTGCTCAAAATGGATGGATATAGAGACTATCATGCTAAGTTAAATAAGCCAATCCTCAAAAAACAAAGGTGGATATTCTCTCTGCTATGCATATGCTAACACACAACAAGGTGGGAGAAGAGAAGAATACAAGTTCAGTGGATTAGACAAAGGGTAATGAAGGAAAGGGAGGGAGGATAGCAATAGAAAAGATAGTAGAATAAATGGGACATAACTTTCCTATGCTTCTATATGAATACATGACTGATGTAATTCCATATCATGTACAACCACAAGAAGGGGATCCTAATTAGAATAAGTTTTACTCCATATAGATATAATATGTCACATACAATTACTGTCATCTATGTCTAAAAGGTACAAATAATTTTTAAAAAGAGTTTTAGAAAGAGTACTTACTCAAAGCCCAGAGAGGTCAGCTAGGTTTCTATCACAATTTGGGTTTACCTAGTCAAGCTCCTCTGTTACTGTTTTCTTTTGATCCATCTTTGGAGTGAGAATGATATATAAGAGAAAAGGAGGGGTAAGACAAGATAATACAAATGGAAGAAATGATTTACAGTAGAAGGGGTAGAGAGAAAAGGGGAGGGGAGGGGAGGGGAGGGGGGATAGTAGAGAATAGGACTGACAGAAGAATACATCAGACACTAGAAAAGCAATATGTCAATCAATGGAAGGGTAACTGATGTGATACAGCAATCTGTATACGGGGTAAAGTTGGGAGTTCATAACCCACTTGAATCAAACTGTGAAAGATGATGTATTAAGAACTGTGTAATGTTTTGAACGACCAACAATAAAAAAAAAGACTATATTCTTATAAGGGAAAAAAATAATAGGAAATAGAATTAGTGTTGAACCTAAGGGTAAACTAACTCTAAGAAGTTTGCAGTCCGTTCAGTAGATTAAACCAAGTTTTAGTATCTACCTATTACAGAGCACAAGAGAAAATGACTAATTAGAGGCACTCAGCACTTACCTACTTCTCCAAGAGATACAACCTAAATAGCAGCTATATAGCTGTACATTGAGTCAGAGGGTCATAGAAAAGCACTATAGTTCAGTAGTAGTCACTGAACAGGAGAAAAAAAATATTAGATATTAGAATAGTAAGAACACCCCAACACCAAGCACACTGCAGCATGGCATAGAAAGGGAAGTACTACCCCAGGATATAGATGAAAGAGAATGAGTCCCTTTGATCTCCATAAGCACAGAATATGTCACTTTGCAAACATAGTCTAAATAGACAAGAGACCTAAAATCTACATAGCAAACTCGCACTGGACAAGACATTCTATTTTTCAGAGTATTCACTTAGTGCTATAAATGGAAACCATCTTGAAAAAGATCCTATTGGAAGACCTTACTTTTTTGTTTTTAATCTCCAACAGCCAATGTCCTCTTTTCTGCAGTTGCTCAGTGGGTGGCCATCCCAAGAAATTGTTTCAACCAAGAGGAATGACTGACATAATATGCTGAGATGGACTCAGATGGATGGAGTTGGGACAGAAGGTGCTTTCCATAAAATTGATGGTTCAGGAGATCTGCTATTAGACCTAGGGGAACAAACAGACAAGATTTCATTAATGATCTAACTGTGCTGTGGGTTAGTGGGAGGCAGATAACAATTTCTATCCCTTTTCCCTGCACACATCGTCACAGATTGGAATCCTCTCTCCACCTACAGTGGAGCACAGAGACACATCTCAGTGTTTGTCTTACTCTGGAAAGAACTTAGTGAGCTCAGCATTTGGGGCTGACCCATTAAGGTGATGCCCTGCAAACTTTAACTCCACCCTCAAGGTGCTGATCCCAAGAGACAGTGAAGAAAATTGTGGCCTAGTGAGTTACACTTTCCATAGTATCTCCTTACCACAGGTAAAGCAGCTGAGAGGAATTGCCAAATGCTTCATAAAAATATTACTCCTGATATTCATCTGGTAAGTACCACAATGAAAAGAATTAGGGAATTAGCGAGTGAATAACTTCTAGCCATCACTCTATTTTTTTAAATTTTGGGGTTTTTTCCCTTTTTACGCCCCCCCACTCTTTTGTCATTATTACCAGGGATTGAACGTAGATGTTTAACCACTGAGTCACATCCCCACTCTTTTTTATTTTTCATTTTGGGATGAGTCCTCACTAAATTACTGAGACTCGGTTTGAACTTGTAACTCCTCTGCCTCACCCTCCTGAAACACTGGGATTACACTGGGAGTGCCATGGTGACCACCTCCTTTCTCCCTTTAGTTATTATTTTCTTTCTTTTTTTTTCTCCTGCATTCTTTACCTTTTTAAAATCTTTTTATTGTATTCTACAGTTTTACCTTTCCCTGTGGTGCTTTTTGTTACTGCTTGTTTTATTATTTCTATATTTTGTAAAAAAAAAAAAATTCTTAATTTTCTTTTGTTTACCTTTTTATTTTGTTCTATATCTTCTTTCCTTACCTTTCTTATCATCATTGCTGTTGCTTTTGTTGTTATGTTTTGCAGAGATAGTAATTGAGTCTGGGAGTTAAAATACAGAAAGTATGAGCTGTGCCACTGAGCTACACTCCCAGGCCAGTTGAGAAGAATACAGTCACAACTTAATTCCCATCCAAACCTTTGAAGATAGTTGAAGTTAAAGATTGTGAGGAACAAAACACTCCATCCAATGATATACTCACAGGTGTGCCTAACTTGGGCGTCTCCTAAACAGTCAGTCCCACAGTAACAGCCAAGAGAAATAACACATCTTTTGTGGACACCACATCTATTCCTCAGCATAGACTGGACCCACATTTTATCAGATCACACATCACTGACAAGAATGGATGGAAGTGTCATAGAGGGGGACCTCTGAACTATCATCTCTCCATGTGAATTACCAGGAACTACACTAATGACTAAATAGAGAATGAAAGCTTTAAGCCCTTCAATGATTAAAATGGTAAAATTGGAATCACTTTCAAGTAATAGAGGTGACACCAGTAGTGTTCATGGAAACTCTCACCACTTAACTGGAACTTCCACTCCTCTTATACACAGAGGTTACACCCTGTATATTCTGTATCTATGCCACAATATCATAAATTACCAGAGGGCCCCAAATGCTCCATGACCTACAGAGAAAATGGGTTACTCAGTCTCCAGTACAGAATGTGTCATTTCAAAGACCATTAATGACAGCCAAAGAAACCATGGGGGGATTACCCTATGAGTCCAATTGAGTCATTGTTTAAGAAGACCCTCACATAAAGTGGAAGAGATGAACAAACCTTAGCCTATAAACACAATAAATATTTTAGCCTATAAACACAATAAATCTTTTAAAAAGGCAATATTCCATCTCTAAAGTATATAATTCCATACAGATTCATAAATTATCAAAATTAATAAATTGCTGAATAAAGACTTCAAACTAATTATTTTATAAAACTGATGAATTTGAAGAGAATACAGATACACAATTGAATGAATTGAGGAAGACAATGAAGGATATGAATGAGAAATTCAATGAAGAAATAGATATTTTGAGAAAGAAAAAATAAATCTTGAAAATGTCAAATTAAATAAGTTATAGTAAAAATATCTTAACTGAAAGCCTCAAAAATACAATAAGTAAAGTGAACAAAAATATCAGAGCTTAAAGACAAGTCTAATGAAATCACATTCAGAAAGTAAAAAAGGGAAAAAATAATGAACAAAATACACAAGATCTCTGGAACACCATTAAAAGAACCAAGATATGCATAATCAGAGTAGATGAGAGCAAAGAGCTACAGGTTGAAGGCATAGAACCTATCTGATGAAATAATAATGTAAATTTCCCAAATCTTGGGAAAGACATGAACTTACAAATACAGAGGACATTTTGAACCACAAATTAACATCACTGAAAAAGAACATTGCCATGACATCTTGTAGTTAAAAATTCAGAGCAAGGAATATTAAAATCATCAAAATAGAGGTGCCCAGTCACATGTTAATGCAAGTTCATTTGACTAACTGAAAATTTCTCTGCAGAAATTCTAAAGGTCAGAAGAACACAGAACAATGTATACCAAGCCCTGACAAAAATAACTGTCAACCAAGCAACATTATCTTTTCCAATAGAAGAAAAAATAAAGACCTTCAAGGTAAGCATAGACAGAAAATTCATGAAACCAAACCAGCATTATAGAATATATTTAATAGAACCTGTATGCCTAGAAGAAAAGATAATAATAAGACTACATGAAAGAAAGAAGTTCCACTAGAAGAGTAGACACACAAGTGAGAAATATAAAAGAATCAAACATTGTTTCAGTTAGAATTTTTATTGCTCTAACTAAAAGAGCTGACAAGAAAAATTTTAGAGGAGAAAAAGTTTATTTGGTAGCTCACTGTTTTGAAGGTTTCAGTTCATGGACAACCAACTCCACTCTCTGGGGCTCAAGGTGAAGCAGAACATTTTGTCAGAATAGTGTGGAGTGTGGAGTGGCTCAAGATATCATGGCAAGAAGCAGAGACCTATGTTTAACAAACACAAAATAGAAACCCCAAAGCTATGCCCCCAAGTATGCACCTCCTCCAGCCATACCAACCTGCCTACAGTTACCATCTGGTTAATCTTTGTCAGGGAATTAATTTAATGTTTGGGTTAAGGCTCTCATAATCCAATTGATTCACCTCTGAATGTTCTTGCATTGTCTCACATATGAGGGTTTGAGGGATATCTAGTTTTGTAAACCATAAGAAAAATAGTCAAAACTGTAAACCACCATATGTCTAAGATGGATAAGAGCAAAACATGAACATAGAATATTCAAAAAAATCAGAATAATAAAATAACAGGAACAAGTACATAATAAACATGAATGTAAATCAATTTGTCAATTAGAAGATGCAGACTGAATGAATGGATTAAAAAACAGGACCAAAAAGTATGCTTCTTGAAAGAAACTTACCTCACCTGCAAAAACAAGACTTGACTCGATAGACATGGTGTCATATACCTGCAATTGCAGTGGTTTGAGAGGCTGAGGCAGGAGGATCACAAGTTCAAAGCCAGCCTCAGCAACTTAGCAAGCCCTCAGGAACTTAGTGAGACCCTGTTTCAACATTAAAAAATATAAATAAAAACGCCTGGCTTATATGGGCCAGTGGGCATGAGTCCCTGGGTTTAATCCATGGAACAAAATTAAAGAATAAATATATAAATAAATAGCACCAAAAAAAATCCCTGACTTAAAGTAAACAATGGAAAATATTTCAAGCAAATGGAATCTGAAAGCAACCAGAAGTGGCTCTACTCATATCTGAAAAATAAACTTTAAAACAAAATAAGTCAAAAGAGACAAAGAAGTTTGCTACATATTGATCAAGGGAACAGTTTGTCAAGAAGACAAAATAACAGGGACACATGCCTATCTTTCCAGAAACCTAGGAGTCTGAGGCAGAAGGATTGAAAGTTTGAGGCCAAACTCAGGAATTTATGAAATCCTATCTCCAGATAAAATACAAAATATATAAACTTATATATTATACATATTTAAAATATATATGTAAACATATATATATATATATAATTTTAAAAAATTTCTAATAATATATATTTGGTGATGTATACATATATGCAAATGAGAGAACACCCCATTTTATGAAGCAAACACTAAAAAGAGAAATAGGCCTCAATAAAATAAAAATGGATGACTTCAATATCTCATTCTTACCAATAAATATATTATCCAGACCAAAAAAAAAGTCAGTTAAAGAAGTCACAGATAAATACCTTATGGATTAAATTGTCTTAACAGAAAATTACAGATTATTTTCTCCAATAGCAGCTACAGGATATATGTTATTTCATTAGCACACAAAACTTTTCTCTAAATAGATAATATATTAGGCCACAAAGAAAGACTTAACAGATTATAAAAAGTTGAAAATATTTCTTGCATCTTATTATAGTGGAATGAAACATCAACAGAAAAAAAGTTGCAGAAATTTTACAAACAAAAGAAGATTGAGCTACACACTATTAAAGGAACAGTGGGTTTTTGATGTCAGATGATAAATTTAAAAATTCATTGAGTTGGATGAAAATGCAAATTTAGCAAAAACATTACTAAGAGGAAAGTTTATAGCAGTAGATAACTATATAAAAACAAGATGAAAAATAAATAACTTAATTATGCAATTCAAGGTCTTAGGAAACAAACAAATAAACAAAACTAAAACTAGAAGAAAATAAGTATGATGCAAGCAGGAATGAATTAAAATGGATAAACATTACAGTAGACATCACTGAAATAAAAACATTTTTAAGAAATATTTTGAAGAAACATATAGTAATAAATTGGAAAATCTAGAAAAAAACAGACCAATATCTAGACATATGTGACCTAACAAAATTGAACCAAGAGGATGTTGAAAACCTAAATCAATCAATAACAAGTAATGAAAGTAAAGCTGTATTTAAAAGCCCCCCAACAAAGAAAATCCTAGGATCTATGGATTCAATTCTGTATTTTACTGGACTCTTAAGGAAGACTAACACTCATAATCCTCAAACTATTCCATGAAATAGAAAGGGACAGAAATCTTCCAAACTCATTCTACAAACCCAGTATTACCCTTCTACCAAAACATGATAAAGGTGTGAGAGAGAGAGAGAGAGAGAGAGAGAGAGAGAGAGAGAGAGAGAGAGAGAGAGAGAGAGAGAGAGAAAAGAAGAAGAGGAGGAGGAGGAGGAGGAGGAAGAGGAGGAGGAGGAGGAGGAGGAGGGAGGAGAGAAAAGTAGACCAATATCCCTGATGAACATAGTTGCAAAATTCCTCAATAAATACTTGCAAATCTGGGCATGGTGGCACGTGTATGTAATTCCAGAAGCTCGAGAGGCTGAGACAGGAAAATCACAAGTTGAGAGCCAGCTTCAGCAACTTTGTGAGACCTTAGAGCATCTTAGCAAGAACCTGTCTCTAAATAAGATATAAAAAGGGTTTGGGGGATGTTGCTCAGTGGTTAAGCACCCATGGGCTCAACCACCAGTACCAAAAAAAGAAAAAAAGAAAGAAAATTGCAAATTAAATTCAATATCACATTAGACAGAATTTATACCATGATAAGTTGGCTTCACTCCAGGGTATGCATTGATCTTTCAACAGATGCAAGTCAAGAAATGTAATACAGCAAATAATAGAATCAAGGATAAAAATAACATGATAGTCTCAATAGATGCAGGAAAAGGCTTTGATAAATATCAGTATCCCTACATGATAAAAGCTCTAAATCAATCAGGTATAGTAGAACCAAAATCAAAATAGTAAAGTTTATGTATGAGAATCACAACCAACATCATATCAAATGGGGAGAAACTGACATTTTCTCTAATGTCAGCAGCAAGATGAGGGGTCTGACCTCACCACTCTTATTCAACATATGGTATTATGACTTTCAGCTGAAGCAATTTGGCAAAAGAAACAAATAACAGGTATACAAAGTGGAAAGGATGAAGTGAATTATCCCTATATCCTGAGGATCTTTTTACATATATGAAAATTTCAAGAGTCCATGAAAAGAATTTTAGACCTGACAAATTTAGTAAAGTAGCAAGATTCAAAATTAACATATAATAATCAGTAGCATTGTAGTATTTGTACACACTCAAAATAAATTTTCCAAGAAAGTAATCCAGATGTCCACAAGATAAATATGTAGATCACCTAGTAATAGACCTAACTTAGAATGTGAAAGACCTGTATAATTAAAAGTACAAGATAATGAAGAAAGAAATTGAAGAGGTAAGTAAAAAAACCCATGTTCATAGATTAGAGAATCAATTTAATTAAAATGACAATCATACCCAAAGTGATCTACAGATCCAATGAAATATCCATGAAAATACCAATGACATTTTTCATAGAAATAGGGGAAAAAAACTCTAAAATTCATAGCCAAATAAATTCTGAGCAAGAGAGAAATGCTGGAGGCTTCACAATACCTGACTTTAAAACATGCTATAGAGACTTGGTAACAAAAGCAACATTGTATTGGCATAAATATAAACACATAGACCGATGAGACAGATGGAAATAAATCCACACATCAACAGCCAACTGATTCTTAAGAAAAACACAAAAAATAAACCCATGAGGAAGGATAAGGTCTTCAAAAAATGGTGCAGGGAAAACTGGATATCCATTTACAAAAGATTCAAAGAAGTCCCCTCTCACATAGTAAGACTTAATAATGGTGAGTTGTTACCTTCAGATAACCACAGGTTTTGCACTTCATACAGAAAGGCAGAGAACAAGACTGTTACATTAATTTGTCAATCAGAATTTATATAAAAGCACAGTGTGTGTTACAAGTTTGAATGTTAGAAGGCATGAACATTTTAGGATTGTAGGAGTGCTAGTGCTTTTTCCCTAAAAAAGGAAAACTATTCACAAACTTACCTTTGCTTCTGAAGTCCCGAATTCTGAAGCTTTTATAGTCACAGTCCTATTAAAAAAAGAAAAGAAAAAATAAATAAAAGCATAGCTTGATCACTAAAATTTCTACTCTAGTTTGTAGACACTAATCTATACATTATCTATGTTCTAAATTATATCCTCTGTAATTAATGTCTTGGTCTCAGAGCAACAAACTCTAAAAGGCCAGTGATTGTCTTTCAGAATCGCAAATCAAATTCTGAAGTTTTATCCTATTGCAAAAACATTTTGAATTTTCTTAGTACATAATTTACACCTTAACTTTAAAAAGAGCTGGTGTCATAACTACTACTATTGACTTCTAACTTTGTAACTAAAGTAAGTTAATGTAAAAATAGGTTTTATTTGGCATAATAAGGCATTTCTGTCCTTCATTATTTATAATTTTATTGGGAAATATGTGCTAATGCAAACAATTTTCATATATGAATAAAACATAAGGTACAGTGGTAATTAATATGAAAGGATTCAACAGCACATAAAGGTGGTTAATATATCTACCTCTTTGTATATCAACGCCAGTTATATTTCGTTGGAAGACACTAAAGATAGAAAATCAAGCATGCTAATTAATTACCTTCGTTCTCAGTTAACTTGAAGGTTGCATATAAAAAGGAAATCAGGTTGACTGTGAGCAAGGAGAGCGAAGAGTTCAGATAAAAAGATCAAGAGGAGAAAGTATACAGGAAGAGAAAAGGAAATGTCAGCTTGCTTAGCAGTGTAAAAACCCTCCTTTAATGACTAAAGGTGGGGCAGTTTTCCTGTTCTGTCACTGAACACAGAGAAAGTTTGAGAGCATAACCCAACTTTCATAGAGAAGAAAGTGAATATCTAAGGCTGGGGATATAACTGAGGGCTAGATGGCTTGCATAGCAACAGCCAAGGCCCTAGGTTCAATCCCTAGCACTGAAAAAAACAAATAAACAAACAAACAAACAAACCTAATGAACATCTAGTGAGATGAAGAGAAAAAGGAGAATTAGAAGATAATGCAAAGCTAATTTATACTATACGATAGTGTGATACCTACTTTTTGTGATATTTATTTTAACAGATGTTTTAATGAGATTCTTTTGGATGTGTAGAGGTAGGACTTATTTGTACAAAGAAGAGATTACAGAAGATATGAAGAGATATTGCCACAATATCTAGATATTCCTGGAAAGGATAACAGAAAGGATAGATAAATAAATAAATAAATAAATAAATAAATAAATAAATAAATAAATAAAAAATAAAACCTGAGATAACCAGGAATCACATAACTGGGCCTGCGTCCAGGGCTTCTTGCCAGACCTCAGTCCATAAATGTGGATCATCTCACTAATGGGTCATCTCTAGTGGTGTCCAATTAATCTCTTAGGGTTCACCTCTATGCGTCTTGTCTTTCTTGCACCAAGTAGTTTCATCGCCCTTTAGTCCACATGGTTTCTCTATTTCTTGGTTCCATTTGCCCCTTAGTTTTAGTTTGTTCATAGATCATTATGACTTGTACTCTATGAATTTGTGGGAAGCCCTTCTTCAGTTCTATATCACAAAGTGTTCAATTAAACATATGCTTCCCAGCATCTACCAGATCAGCTCATATTATCATTTGGCCAAAGCATTTGTATCTCTGGAGAAAGAGTGTGGTCACATGGATAGCTTGGCTCACCTTTCCAGCAAGGTCTATTTGTGGGTTAATTTTCCCTAGAGCTTTTGGTATGGCACATGTTACAATGAATGTATCAAGGAAAACTGTCATACATCATACCTCAAAACCCTCTGTTGGCTTTCTTATTCAGCAAAGATGTTTAGAATTCTGTTAATGCCTCTTACGCTATGGTTTTCAGCTTTATGTATCCATATAATAATCTTATTTTCCAGTAGCAGGAAGTGTTATACTTTTGTTTGATCAAGAAACAATACTCATAGAAGATGAGTGAATAAATGGATGAATGAATAATTTCTACATTTTTTGTCTAATAGTTGGATGAAAAAGTTTGGTCATGAACATGTGACATTTCACTTCAAATGTCTGACTTTGTACAATCGTTACACTATTTTTTGTTTTGTTTTGTATTCCTTTTTTTTTAATATCCTGTGTTTTTTTCCCAATATAACCCAGTGATGATAATAAGCAAAATTTTCTTTCTGATTTATTTATATATATTCCTACTATATTGTTTCAGTGATTCCTTTTGTTTATTTGAATATTCTCAAAATTTATTGATAAAAATAACTATGAAGCCTGTATCATGTCCAGTTCTTATAAGGGGTGGGAATTGAGTGAGTACTTTGCTACATGAAGAGGAATTTTTAAAAGTTGACAAGATTGTTATGCTTTTAGAATACTACCCCTTATCAGTTTCATAGTCAGCAAATATTTTCTCCCATTCTTTAGTTTGTCTTTTTACTCTTACTTGTTTCCTTTGCTAAATAGAGGCTGTTTTGTTTGATCCCTCTATTATTGCTTTTATTGTTTTCCTCTCTTATTTTTTAAAAAATATCCTTCATGGACCACTGTCCTAAAGCATTTCTTCTATGTTTTCTTCTAGAAGTTTCATATTTAGGTCTTTAATTCATTTTGAGCTGATTTTTGTAACTATAGATTGGGTTGTGTATCATTCTTCTGCATGTAGAGATACAATTTTCTCAGAACCATTTATTGAAGTCTCTTGACTGTCCCTTCACCATTTTGTATCCTTACTAGCTTTGTAAAAACAACCAATTGTTTATACATGTGTGGACTGATTTCTAGGCTTTCTATTCTATTGCACTGATCTCTGTTATTTTTATGTTGGTGCCATGATGTTTTGGTTATTAGAGTTTTGTAGGTATTTTGAAGTCAATTAGTGAGATGCTTCCAGGTTTTTTAAATATTCAAAAATGTAAACAACTGAAACAATTCAATGAAAACAACTAAATAAGTGTATAAATAATCTGATTTAAAATAGTCAAAACACCTGAATAGACGTTTCCCAAAAGAAGATATGCAAATGTGCAACAAGGATAACTAATCATGAGGGAAATGCAAATCAAAAATACAGTGAGATATCATCACACTCCAGTTAGAATTGCTATTATTGAAAATAAAAAATAATAAAAAGGAAACAGGTGCTGACATGAATGTGGAAAATGGGTAAACCATGTACATTATTAATGGAAATATAGATTAGTGCAGACATTATGGAAAACAGTAAAGAGGTTCTGCAAAAGTTAAAAAAAAAACTATCATAAATTCCACAATCTTACCACTGAATATATACTCAAAGGAAATGAATCAATATGTCTGAGATAAATGGTCTTCCACATTTATTGCAGCAATAGAGTCAAGAAATGCTCCTCACGAAATGGAACAATGTAAGTGTTAATAAACTGATGTGTGAATAAAGGAAATTTGGACTATATGCATGATGGAATACTATTCAACCCTACAAAAGAATTAAGGCCTTTCATTTATGGCAACATGGATGAAACTGGAGAATGTTAATAATAAGTGAAAAAAAGCAAGAAACAAAAAGACAAGCACTATATGAAAATGATGATCTTGCAGAATTTCAGAGTAGAATGGTGGATGTCAGAGGATAGGGAAAGTAGGAGGTGTGGGAGAATGTTCAATGGGCAATAAATTAGAGTTTACATTGCAGCAAGAAGTTCTGATATGCTATTGTACAGTAGAATGACTTTAAATAACAATAATAAAGTATATATTTCAAAAATCTGGACGGAAGTATTTTCAGAGTTTTCCCATTAAGAAATGTTGGAGGAGATAGATATTTTAACTTGATCTAAATATTATGCAATATAATATGCATTTAGCAAAACATCACCTTACTCAATTAATAAGTACAATTTTAATTTCTTCATGTAACACTTAAAAATGAATTCAAGTAAAAATAAGTTTAAAATTAGTTCATAATTTAAGGTATAAATTTTGTGGAAAATGCATTTCTGAGAAATTTCTACAATAAAAGTAACAATCAATTTAGCCCATTTTATATTATATTCAAATTATTACAAAATTCATTTTTCTAGTTTATATAATCCTCCTAACAAATTGACATTTCTTTACATGGATTAGTTGTATTTTTGCATTATATATAGATGCACAATAGCATCATATTTATTATCACTTAAAATTTTTCTATTAAAAGATATACAGAAATTTAAAATGCCAGCTAAATTAGAAATAAATATTATAAAGTAAATCAAAACAAAAATTTGAATAAATTTGAGGACCTTGCTTAAAGTTTTTTGAATATACATGGCATTCTGTACCCAATATTATACTCTTTTTTAGGTTACAGTTTAGATTAAACTTTTGCAAAATTTTAATGTCAGGTTTTTCATTTAAATTTTTTTGTTGTTATTGTAGATGACCACAATATCTTTATTTATATTTATGTGGCGCTGAGGATTGAACCCAGTGCCTCACACATGCTAGGCAAGTGCTCCAGCACTGAGTTACAACCCCAGCCCAGGGGTTATAATTCGTTCTGATTAAGCAAATTTCATTTATTTCTAAAAAATTTAAAATAGATGACCACATAACCTAATTATAAAGAGATAATCTGACTTCAGTCAATCTGCTTGATTTAACTTCTCTTTCAATTTCTTCAGACTCATTTTTTTTTCTATCACCTGAGCTACAAGAATATTATGAGGAAATTGGCAAAAACTAGTCAGTAATTTGAGATTCTGATTCAGAATTGTCTGTCAAGGACTGAGAGCACAGTCTTTCCAGGATATTTCTTGCTGTGGTGCTGGCATTGGCAGGCGTTGTTGCCCAATAAAAAAATCATCTCACTTACGCTACATATGGTTTTTTAAATTGTGTTTTGCATTTTAGATCTGTGACTTTTTTGTGTGAAAAATTGCTCTCCTAGTAGCATATTTGTCATTGTTCATAGCGTGGATTCAACATTGTAACTTAGATTGTTTGGATAAGTCTTCTCTCATTTGGATTTTTAGATTTAAAAAATCAGCCTGAAGATTTGGATGTGGATTCTAGATGTTAAAGAAATGGTCCAGGTTTCACCATTTCCAAGGGGAATGCCTTTTTCTTAAAGGTAAGTGAATGGATTCAATATACTAAGTGTTATCTAAGAAAAGATAAGTATTTGTGTAATATATAACAGTAGGTCATCTGATCACAACTACCACTGCCAGAATGGAATGTCTCTTTCAGTTTTTTTCTGGAATTCAATATCTCCCTTCTTAAAGAATTTTTTAAAAAGACAAAGAAAAAATATAAACTAGCATTCCTGGAGTGTTTAGATAATTATTTATTTTTATGCTAATTGATACATTTGCTGAAATCAGATTGCAGAAATATACATCAAAACCACTTTCCAGGAAATGTTTTTTTCTTAGGGAATTAAGGATTGCAAAGTAGATATCTTGTGCAGAGAGAGCAATGGAGACAAGGCCAAGAAAGGTCCCCTTTGAATCACCCTAGCCCCCATGAACAGTTAAAAAATTAAAAAGGAATAGCCCTTGACTATTTTTTCCCCTCTCCTTTGCAAGAAAATCGCTCTTTAGTTACTCATTTCTTTTCCTCTTGGTCAGGTTGGCTGCGTCTCCAAACACTTGTAAGTACTGTATGTTCTGACATATCCTGAAGTCATGCATTAGCACCTTCTCATTCAGCAAAGGGTGAGAACAGATATCTTTTGGCAGCTGACAGCAGGGAGCATGCAGAAAGAGGGGGAAGGAAGCTGGAGGACTAGGACACTGTGGTGGCCTAGTGGCTAGCAGGACTAATGCACCAGCTGTGAATAACCCCTTTTTTCCCCTCCCATCTACCCAACAGATGTCTCTCTGTCATTGTCATGTCCTCAAGCTATCCCAGTAAATGATTTGTGCATTGCAACTGAGTCACCAATGTGGCAATTGAACCTCTTCACAGCTCAAAATTGTTGATGTGTGCACAGAGACCCTGTGGTTGTTCTGCATGCATGTAGGAACAGGGATGGACTGAGGAGGGGCTGAGGGGGAGGCACTGGAGAAAGAGAATGAGAAATGGAAGCAGGAACCAGAGAGGATAGTGAAATGTCAAGGTTACCTTGCTTTGCCTGGAGAATTATAAAGGAAGGGCACATTAATGTCTGCCTCTATTTGGTCTTTTGGCTTTCTTAGGCGGATGCAGCCCCTTGCTGCTCTGGTAGATATACATATCACTTTGAAAGATTAAAAAATGAAGAATGCAGTGATCTGTATTGTATATATGTTTTATTCTGTGGAAAGAATGTTAATAAATATACTGTGAGCCTGCAAAGTTTGCCAATATAAATAATGTGGCATTTCAAAGTCTGTCAGTAAATGTAATTGAATTTTTCAATGTAAAAATATAGTTCAGTTATAAATTGGAGTCATGCTTGACATTAGTTGGGCATTAGAAGATATTAATTAGATACTGCTCACTTCTTCTCTCTGATTTCTTTATATTAAATGAATTATCAGGAAAGAGGAATTTGCTAGCATACAATTTAGAGATTTTTATTCTCAAATACAAGCTGCCTAGTAATTTTTAGTGGAGGAATAAATGCTTTTTTCAAAAACCTTGTCAGTGAGCTGTCTCTAACATGCCCTTCCAATATGAACACAATATGGAAAAGCTAATCCATTTTTATACTTTGTAATGATAATAAGGTACAGTGAACAACTAGCCTAGGGAAAAGATAGTAGTAGTCACCTTTAAACAGAAAGAGAATAGCAAGTAATTGTACATTTTTACACTAGGCTGATGACAACATTTCCTGTGACTTTGAACTTACTTTGGCTGTCACCATCCTGGCAAACATTTTGCATATCAATCAGACAGTTGTATTTCTTGCATGACATTTGCAGCACAATGTAGAAATTTGCTTGTGGTATTTTTGTATGTAAGCAGACCCTTTATATGTAAATAATTATACTCCATGCTACAAATGCTGTTTTTAACTCCCATGTGGAACTGTTAAGACTTAAATCTTACTACCACGTACGATTTTCGTTTATTATTGTTATTCTTGTTCATATCAGTTTTCATTTTTCTTTGGCATGGTTTACACTGAATGTAATTTATGTATTGGTGCTCTGAGTGTGTGTGTGTGTGTGTGTGTGTGTGTGTGTGTGTGTGCCCGTGGTTTTCCAACAGCTAATTACTTGGACCCAGATTCCAGAAATAGATATAAATAGTGTTTGAATCTTATTTTTCTTGAAGATTTGGCATGTTGATATTTTTGAGTCTGACAAAACACTGTAATTAATTACTGGGGGAAATATATTCATATATTGACTTTAATATGCCTAATTTTAATGTTTTCTTTAGCAGGTTTGAGTATTTTTCTAGCCTATTCTACCACAAGCTTTTGAGAAAATACTAAGCAAAATCTAACTTCAAAGTTTTCAATTTAATTTTTTTTTAAAATATCCAGTCCCAAAACTCTTCAACTTCCTCCCAAATCTCTCACTTTTAAATTTGTTAAAAATTTATTTTATAAAAATAAATCTAAAATGCCTCCAAACTATATGATGTGTGTTGCCCAGAAAAGTATGATACTGTCTTCTAGCTGATCGCCTTTCTGTTTCTGCTCCAAAACAAATGCTTTGGTTAGGGCTCATCATGTGGGCCAGGTGGTTATTTACTTGTTTTGAAATAAGGATCCTAACAAAGTTCACTCTACTCACTATAAATAATTTCTCAATAAGCATTAGTATTTATTTAATTAAAATTTACCTTTAAAAATAAATGCTTTTATTCTAAAATAAATTTAGGTTGGTGCTGGGGATATTTCAGTGTTAGAGTGCTTGCTTAGCATGCTTGAGGCCCTAGATCGATCCTCAACATGAAATGAAAAACTAACTTTAGTTCTTTTTGAGTCTAATGAAATATGTATGTTCAGTAATACTTTGGTAATATTTTTGGCTGCCTTCTGATGTTTCTGTGTAGGTTAATGGATATTTAGCTTCCAGGAATATCCTGAGAAAGAGTATAAAGCCTAGCCTTAGGACTGAGAAGGAAGAATAAAAATTTAAAAATGAAAGGAAAATAGTGAAAGGATTATTTAATAAAACACGGGATTTTAATTTGGAAACTGTTCAATGTAACATTCTCATTTCATAGCTAAGAAAACTAGAGATAAGAAAAAGGGGAAAGGGGGCTGCTAAATTGGAGCTGACTCCCTCCAACCCAGTTTTAGCCACCAAGCCAGAGGCATTTCACATACTCTGTATCCATACTGCATTGCTACTTGTTTTGACCAATGTGATGTGAAACTAAATGATGTGTCACTTCAGGATGAGGTTGACAATCACATTGTGGGCATTAGTCTGAAGTCATTCTCCATTTTTGCAAGATAAATTCAAGTTATGGCCATAGTATGACAGAAGCTTGGATTTCTGAGTCTCTTCTTTGGAAGAAAGAGGTATATTATGAGAAATATAAATCCAATTGTTTAACTCCTGCAATTTGGGTGTTGATGGACTCAATTTTTAGAACTCTTTATTACAGATGTAAACTAATATATATTTTTTTCTGTGGACATTTATTTATTACTTTATACAATAGATAATGTTATTTTTATTTCACAGTAGGGCTTTCAGAGGGCTACTATGTTAGGTTGGCTTGTCCATCAAACAGAATCAGAATTTAAACTTCTTTGCATTCTAAATTAATGCTCTTTCCCACACGTGTATTGAACGGTCTACATTTAAAAAAATATATAATTCTAACAGTTTCACTTTGATAAACTTGCATTAGTGGAGAAAATAGTGTTGAATGTTCTTCATAATGTTATGTCAGGTCAAAAGGTTAGGAACTGTTCTACTATCTGAAAATATCTCCAAGTGAAAGAGATCAAAACTAGGTCAACTTTTCTTCATTAGATATTGTATTATTTTAGCATTATCTTTTAGTGACTATCTTTATAGAAGATAAATAGTGAAAATTAATCTGTAGGACATCATTAAAAGATTATTTATTTTATATAAGACATTTTGGGACTTTAAAATGCCAATTGGGTAAACACTATTGTTGTTAATACTACTAATAATTTAATTTCCCATTTTTCTTTTTTTCTGCCGAGATTTTTATGAACTAATAGTATATTAAACTCCCTGAAATCTATCCATTCATCCTCTCCTGCTGACATGATTAAACATCTAGAAAATAAGGCTCTTACATTCCTAGAAATTAATGTATATATAAAGCACAAGAATATCTCAAATTCAAACCACTCATCTGGGAATGTGCTTAGCTAATGAAATTGTGTTAGCTCTTTGTAGTTTTACTACTAAGTAGAAGCTCTTGGACAACCTAGGCATGCCACATTCTTAAACACTATCTTTCTTAGGACAATAAGGAATTAATTTGTCAGAATTTCACATCTAAATTCTTATTAAAAAGTGTTCCATATGTCTCAGTTTTAGAAATGTGCATATGGTTCACTAGTTTTACAGAAGTTGCTGAAGATACAATAGTTAACTCCAGCTTACCTTAGTGGTTCACAGTAGTTAACTCTAGCTTACCCTAGTGGTTCTCAAATTTTTATCAATATTAAAAATATCTGGTGAGCATGTTAAAATAGATTGATGGCTGTACCTCTAGAGTTTTTGATTCAGTAAGTCTGAAATGGGATTCAAAGACTTTGTATTTTTAGAAATTTTCAGGTAGTACTCTAATGTGCAGTCTAGGAACTGCACCTAAGAGAATCTTGTTCTAGAACAAAATGCTTTCAGGTGAATTTGTTTAGCAATGGATCCAGAGGGAATTATGCTCTTTAGATTTCTTTGGGGACCACCTTGAAAAAGTTTTGTTTAAAGTCCAAATGACCAAACTTTATATTTATTTTGTACAGTTGTGGGATTGAAGAGTTTCCAGATAGGCACAACCTTGAGCACAGCATTTCTCTGCAGGAGATACAATCCCTAGGAAGAGGCTGGTGGATGAAAGCTATCAGTTGAACACACTTAAAACAGCTGTGAAAAGTCCTGTTGATGGTCTTTCCATAGTATAGGGGTTTTGTAAAGTCAAGTATGTCTACCTGGCCATGAACCAATCCCGTCACCCTTAACAAATGCACATAGATTTGGGTATATTAATGGGTCTTAATCTTGGGTCATTTTGGTTCCCAAGGATATTTGCCAATTTCTGGAATGATTTAAATTGTCATAAGAATGGGGAAGGTGGTTGTTGCTGGCATCTAGTGGGTCTACATTAGGGATACTGATAAAATTCTGCAAAGTACAGGATAGGTACTTACAATAAAAAATGTTCTAACCCAAAATAACAGTAGTATCAATATTGAGAACACTCATAGTTTTCTATTGCTGTTGTAACAAATTACATTAAATAGTATGATAAAGCACCATTAGATTATTAGAATACCATTTTTTTTTAGTGTTCATATTGATAAAATCAAAAAGCATGCTCTGTTCTTTTCTTGAAATTCTAGGTGAGAATCTGTCCCTGTGCCTTTCCCAACTGCTGCAGGCTTTCTATATTTCTCAGCTTAAGCCACTCTTTCTTCACCTTCAAAGCAGGCAACATTCAGTTTTCCATCTCTTTGTCTTTGGTTACATCTCTGTCTGACCACAGTCAGAAATGTTCTTCTATTTTAAGAACCTATGTTATTAGATTGAGTTTGCCTGGATAATCCAAGATAATCTCACCATATGAAGGTCTTTAAATTAATCACACCAGCCAAATCCCTTCTGCTATGTATATAATATAGTCACTGGGTGTGGCCATCTAAGCATGGGAGACAGAATTTTGCTTTCAAAACCTTGATTATGGGCTGGGGATGTGGCTCAAGCGGTAATGCGCTCGCCTGGCATAAATAAAAATAAAAATAAAATAAATATGTTGTGTCCACCGAAAACTGAAAAATAAATATTAAAAAATTCTCTCTCTCTCTCTCTCTCAAAAAAAAAAAAAACACCTTGCTTATGAACTTATTTACTACCAATGAAAATGAGTGGAAGACATATGGGTTAATTTTGACCCAATGGGTTATGAAATCAGTGGTCCCTTCCTCCCTTTTATTTCTTATAACAACCTTAGCTCTATATACTGACAATATTACCTCCAGAGGATGAGTGAAACCAGAATCACTATGTAGGATCAGATCACAAAAAATAGCTATAGGACTGTTATGTGAGTAAAAAAATAATGTATTTCTCTATTAATTTCTACAAGTTTCTATTATGTTAGACATAGACCTTAGGTTTTATTTATTATAGCTGCTTGCATTCTATCATCACCATCTGCATTATCAATATTATTGAAAATGATACTATGAGTAGTAATACAAAAACCTAAAATATATTACATTGTTTTAGCAATCAAGTGGCAAGTGACAAGGAAATTAGTATCAGAAGGAACACTTTCCTCTGAACCCTCATATTAAACTTATAAAGAAAAAATGTAACCTTTCATGTTAAGTGATAGGGTTTCATGGTTTATCTATTAAAGCATCACACATCACCTTAACTAACACAATGTACAACTGAGTGAACCAATTATTAGATAAATAAAACAATACATTTCCAAGTTTCATATTGCTCATTTATAAAAATAATTAGATATCTCTCTATGAAAAAGTTACAGTGAATATGTATCCTTGACAGAGCTTCCAGAAATACTAACTGGATAAAAACTGGTATCATGAGATGCTATGTTCATACCAACAAGCTTTATCAAGAACTATTGAATGGAAATAATTGTAACTACTAACGGAGGTTTCTATTATCTTTCAGATGGAGTACATTGATATTTTCTAACACTAAAATATTATAAATCAGTTCTTTCTTACCCTCTGAACATTACCCAATCCTCAGGTAGTAAAAAGAAAACATGAAAAATTCAGATCTCAAGAGGAAGCAATCTGGGCTGGGATGTGGCTCAAGCGGTATCGCGCTCGCCTGGCATGCGTGCAGCCCGGGTTCCATCCTCAGCACCACACACAAAGATGTTGTGTTCACTGAAAACTAAAAAATAAATATTAAAATTCTCTCTCTCTCAAAAAAAAAAAAAACAAGAAGAAGAAGAAGCAATCTAAACTGAAATTGCCACTTCAGGTGACACAGGTTTTTTTTTCCTCTTGTTGGGAATCAGGATTGGAGAGGGCAATAAACAGAATTTCAGTGTTCATTTTCATAAAAGGAGGAAAAGTGATGTACTAGAGAAGTTAGCAATCTGGATATCAGAATGTAAGACTCTTGCCTAGATCCATACTTGTCTATGTAGATAGTCATTGTATAATAACTCCCTGTGTACAGTGAAGATGAAACAGTTATGGAATTCAAAGGTCACTTTGGAACTCATTGTTCTCTATTAATTAGTTCTTATATTTCTGGAAAAATGAATAGTTAAATTGTCAGTAACCAGAAACATCTGCCTAATTCCATCTGTTCTCATCAGAATTTCATTCTCCAAATCTGGAGGATTACCATGTCTGATTGGTAGCTAACACTTCACTTGAAGTCTGGATAATATTTAATTAAATTCAGTTGAATTTCACCATTGGAAATATAGCAAGTGATTAACAACTGATAGAAATGTTATATTAGTAGCATAGCACAAGTGGATTTTGAAAGTGAGCCTGGGTAAGAAAAAAATTCTTTTTGTAGGGAACACATTTCATAATCCCCAAACCACCTCATACAAGGGCACCCATGGTGTGTAATTAGACGGCAGAGATAACCTCACTGCAAATTTTCATAGGTTAGAGAAATATTTTTAAGTGTGAACATATTTTTTATATCTTATCCATGTATTTTTTTCTTGTATACAACTACAGTTTAAACTACTTCTCATCTATGTAATTAGTGTAAGTTTATGTATGTAATTCTATGCGTTCGAAGTGTTTCAAACTTTTCATTAGACAATAACCTTTAGTTCTTGAGGTAGATGCCATAATTATAAAAATCTTGAGATTTTAGAGAGGTAATATATGACATACCGAATCCCTTGAGATTAATCTGTGGTCTATGAAAATGGAACAAGCATATTGAGAGATTGGCAAAACACATGAAAACTACTTTAAACATTGATATGTTTATTTAAACTGTGTGAGGTGATGTTGTATCATCTCTATGATTTAGAGACTTACAGACATAAATAATTTAGAAATTTATGACTATATAAGTCATGGACTACATTAAATATTAAAAGCTTAATAATGTGTTAAATACAATTATCTTCAAATTCTCTCTCTACATGTCTCAAAAATGAGTGACCGCCAGTATTGAAAATCTACTCAGTGGCTGAACACTAGATACTGAAAGTCCATTATTGTTAGGGTCTGTAAACAAGTCAGGATGGCGCCTGGCATTTTGCCAGAGGGAGTGGTTTGTGAAGTAATGCCAGAGAGCCATTAAGTGTGGAGATTCCTTATTGGTTGACTGCTGTATTTAGTTTATGTTAATTAAGATAAGCTGTGTGTAATGTATATATACCCCTCCTGTCCTACAATTAAGAGCTCCCACTCCTCCTGCTTATTTTGCTGCAGCCGGACTGTGACACATTATCAATTTTTTAATTAATACCTCTGACTTTTCAAAGGTTCAACAACTTTGTGAATAATGATTTACATATTTATATGATCCTGTATATAAAAAAGAATTTTTGAACATTCAAGGAATGAATATAATATATATATATATATATCTTCAATTTGTCAGATAAAGGCCTGAACAGGAAAGAGGGTCTCATCTTTTGTAGTTAAGAGGAAAACATCCCATTTGACTATATTAAGTTGGGATGTTGTTTTTTGCTAGCCAGACTTCTCAACCTGAAACCTCAGTTCTTCTCAGGTCTTGCTTAAGCCTTCTAACTTCCAGACTAGAATTTTTTTAAAAAACTATTAACTCTCCTAGCTTTCTGATCTTTGGACTCAGACTACAGCATTGACTTTCCAGGTCTCCAGATTGACAACTGCTGATCTTGAGGTTTCTCAGCATTTATAATTATGTGAACTACTCCCTCCCCCAAACACACACACACACACACACACACACACACACACACACAGAGAGAGAGAGAGAGAGAGAGAGAGAGACCTTATTGGTATTTCTCTAGAGAACTCTTACTGATAATACATATATAAACATTGAATCAACTACATGTTTTATAAATTAATGTTTGAGTTGTTCCAGAAGGAGCAATAGATAAAAACAAAAGTGAGTACTATGAAAAAAAGCTGGAATATTCCAACTGTATTATTATCATACTCCAAAGCAAAAAGGGATAAGAACATGGTGAAAATATTACAAAAAGGTCCATATGCACACTGCAAAAAATATCACTGGAGAACTGGGGCAGGATGATCAGAAAAGAAATAACAGGCAATGTTTTCTCAAAAATCAAGATCATACAATAATATAGTTTCTTCACAAAAGTAAAATGTAGGCAAAATTTATAAAAATGAATAAAGATGCACAGTTCATGTTTGTAACAGTCCCATTACATCAAGAATATATGGAAATAAATAAATTTTCATACCCAAACAATATCTTCACAACATAAAACTTAGATGGGATGGGACTACAAAATAGAAATAAAGATCTACAATGGTACATAGAGATTTACAATTTTAAAAGTAAATATATGAAGTGTGTAAGCCAGAGCAGTTAACAACCTAAAACTAACAGATAAGAGAAAATAAATAGAATTTTACTCAACTAGTATGTACATTTTCCCTTAATACATTGACATTTCACATGTTTGGATTTCTGTATGCTACAAGGAAATCTTAATAGGTTCTAAAAGTCAGGACTCAATCATTATATTCAATAATCACATGTAACAAAATCAGTAATTAGCAAAAATCTTGGATCTGTATCTCACAAATATTTCCATGTTAAGGGGAAAAATTAATAATCTGAGAATTATACAGAAAATTAAAACTAAAATTAGAAAATATTAGGAAACAATTGAAAATCTTATGATTAAAAGTCTGTGATGTGTAGAAAAAGCAGGAAATAAAGAATATGTATAATTTTGAAAATATTTAAGAGCCAAACATTATTATAATTGTTTTATTATAACAAATCTAGAAAAATAGTAAAATAAATTTAAATAAATTTGTTTTATAAAATAGTCACAGAATATAGTTAGAATTTTTCAATAAAATTAAAAGGTAATGCTCTGAAAAGATCTTTAAAGAAAGTAAAATTCTTGGAAGTGTAAATGAGTGATCTAGGGAAGAAAAGTATGTTTAAGTATAGTTTCAGAGATTTCAAAAATTAAAATACCAATAAGTACAACTTAATATATAAGTTAACTATATTTGAACTTACAGATAAATTAATTACATTCTAGGAAACACAAAATCATATGACTCAAGATAAAGTTTCTAATAGATAAAAATATAAAATAGTAAATAGAAGTCAAAGATATATACCTATCAGTGATACTAAGCCCAGTGGTTTAGCTCTACCCAAAATGTCAATGAACAAATAATTTTCTGTTAAGTAAATTTTCTAGAGCAAAAAAATGAGAGATACAAAGAGCTAAAAAGAGAGAGACAGAGACAGAAAGTTGTAGAGAATCCAGCAAATTTTACAGGATTATAATAATGTTAATTTAAAAGCTGAGCAAGAAAAATACTCAAGGTAATTTCATATAAAAACAGATGTGAAAATCCTTGATAAAATATTATCAATCAAAATATTCCATTATTTAAATGAACTACTATTTATTAAAAGGATAACAATTATGATATTATTTATTATTATTTATGGTGTTATTTAGCATTAGCTAATTATCAGAACATTTATTAATATACTCGTATAAACAGATTACAGAACAATTATAATCACCTTAATAAAACCTTACAAAATATATTGACAAAACTCAATGTGTATTATGTAAGAACAACAACAACAAAAAAAAAAAAACCAATAAACTAGAAGTACAAAGAAAATTTTATTGACTTATGTTATTCACCAAAATCTCCAGCATGTCCTATTTTAATTAAGATACAATATAAGGATTACCATTAAATGAAGGAACAAAAGAGAGCTACCCACTTCAAAGCTCCTATCTGAGGTTGTACTAAAGAGTTTACTCCATTAAGTAAGAGAGTTTCAAGAAATAATAGGTAATATATATGAAAAAATTATCTACCTGGGAAAAATCCAAAAAATTCATCTCAATATATTCAAATCAATAGGAAGTTGAGGGTAATATATATATAAAATCTAATGGGAGCTATATCCAAAATGTAGTTTAAAAATTTTCCATTCATAATAGCCTGGTTTTCTCTTTTTCTAGTTAGTCATTTAACTATTATTTTAATTATTTGCAAATAATAACAAAATGCATATTTCCCAGACTTTATGAGTGTTGTGGGTGGTAACAAAAATTGCATGCTTGTATAAATTGATTAGGAAGTAAAGCCCAATATGGATGTGCTTTTTGAACACTACTGAATGAAAAGAAGAAAATATAAGGTGATTATTATTTTAGATTAATAAATAAGAGTAATACTTGAAAAGTGCTTTAGAAGTCTCAGATGGTCAGCTGCTATTTATCTTCTCTCACATAAACCTGTATTAAATAAAAAATAATTTGCTGTTGTAACTCTTTCAGTGCAGTACAAATTCTCTTCATTTCATATATTGTACTTTTTGGTCACCTCTGAAAAAATTATTATTATTTGAGACAGATCCCTAATTTATATTTGTGTTTATATTTATACTAAAAATGGACCTATATACATTTTATTTTAACAGCAGGCCTCTAATAATTTTCAGGAGTATCTTATTCTGTATCATTCACAAACATAACTCCATAGTTTTCAATGTAAAACAAAGCATTGTTGTAAAAGGAAAGAACTGATTAAAGTCACAGTGAGCTCTTTTGTGATGATATTTTAATAAAATATTATCAGTGGTAAAATGTAAATAAAAAAGCAAATTGCTTCATTCATCATGTACTTGAAGCAGTTAAAATGAATGAACTCTCCTTTGAGAAAACATCTGACTAAGCAAAATAATGGTTATGAGTTTCGGAAAATGTTTAATGAACTTAGTGGTTAAAATGCAGTTGTTATTTTAGAACCCATTATTGTGCATTTTAAATTAATTGAGGCATCTTTGCTGAGACTTAGGGGTTTTTTCTTTTTATATTTAACATACAAAAATAAATGACCTTACTAACTCAGGTGGAAGCCAAGAAGTTAGTAGACTGGTAAAGCTGGCTTATATAACAGTGTTTCCCTGAAAGGGTGTATCCATGAATCTTGATATTCATATGTCAGATATCAGAGGCAAGGAAAATACTAATGATCCAACACAGTTGTTCTTTTTTTTCCCTCTATTTTAAACAGCTTATATTGTAAGCTCTATGAATGGTAAATATCTTCTCTTTCTTCTTGATCAGAATCATACCCATTTGCTACATATATATTTAGGGTTGAAGTGCCATTTTGGTCTATATACTGATGTGTTTCAAATAACATATAACTTGATTTATTGACCAAAGCAGTATTATATATTTGTCCAAATCCATGTAATATACAACAAAAGGAGTGAAGTCTAGGGTAAGCTAAAGACTAAGTGATAAGAATATGTCATTGCAGGTTCATGAGTTGTTAACAAATGCAGCACACTGAAGGAGTGTCAGAATGGAGAAGGTTATACTTGTCATGGGAGAAAGGAGTTAGGAGGAAAGAGAAACTCTGCAATTTCCACTCAATTTTGATATGAACTCAAAACTTCTCTTAGAAATACAGTCTATTAAAAAATGTAAACTTCCATATTAATCTCTCCAATCAGGACCTAAAACAGGGAAACCAAGGCAAACCAAAGAAATGATTCATTAACAGATGAATTGATGATCTACCTATGTATTCACAGAGAATAGTTGCTCTGACACATGGTAGGCATTTAGTGTATGTAATGCATTGTGTGATTAATCAAAAACGTAAGTGAAATGAGAACCTAGACTAAGGAAGGAAATGAAGTTTTCCTGGAAGGGCTAATCTTAAAAAGAAACACTGATAGTAACAAAACTAGATTACAGCCAAGGCATGTTGAACAAATGCCTTCATGTTAGAAGGATTTGGGGGGAAGATACGCATTGCCTGACTATGGAAAGCAGCAAAATTTGAGAGTTTATTTTTAGAAGAAAGATTTGAACCTAGAACTGACACTTATAATTTATAATCTATAGCTGACACATAATTTATGCCTAAATCAATCACTGATTTTTCATCTATAAAGTTTAATATTTACTTCATGGTAGGGTATAAATAAAATGGTATATGAATATTATGTGAGTAGAACTGGATTACTACTTAGGTGAACATTAACTTGTACTATCAAGATTTCTGGGGTTGGGGTTGTGGCTCAGTGGCAAAATACTCGCCTAGCATGTGTGAAGCCCTGGGTTTTATCTTCAGCAGCACATAAAAACAAATAAATAAAATATACGTATTGTGTCCAACTACAACTAAAAAATTAAAAATTAAAAAAAAAGATTTCTGAAGCATGAAATGACATCCCTTCTCATTCCAAGTCTTGTAAGACAAGTGCATTATCTGATGCATGTGTAAGAACTGGTTAATATGTCAATATGCATTGAATATGCAGCAAGGAAGTTGTGATGACAAGAAAATAAAAAAATGGATAATATTAGTTTCTCTCTCTCTCTCTCTCTCTCTCTCTCTCTCTCTCACACACACACACACACACACACACACACACACATATTTAGTTGCCAATAGACCTTTATTGTATTTATTTATATGTGGTACCGAGTACTGAACCCAGTGCCTCACATATGCTAGGCAAGAACTCTAACACTGAGTCCCAAGAGTAGTTTTTCTAAACTGCATTGAAGCATTATTGTCAGCATCTTTAAGATCAATAATAAAAAAGGGGACACTCATATCTGCATCTGCTCTATATCTTTATAGCTTGCAATGTATGCTAAACTGTGTATATTCTTCAAAAATGTTTGATATTTTAAGTGATGAAATTGAGCATTTAATATATGTGAACATTATTATAAACCTAATAATATTCAAGAACTAAATAATTAATTCATTCTTTGAACATTTCTTAGATGCCTATAAGGTAGTAGATATCAGGATAAAGCACAAGAAAATTTCCCTGTCTTGATGAATCTTATATTCTAAAGCAAAAAAAAAAAAAGAGAGAGAGAGAGAGAGAGAGAGAGAGAGAGAGAGAGAGATTTTTGATTTCACATTTCTTTGGCCTATCAGATATAAGATACAGACATTAAAATATGTATGATAGTATATTCACCATCTTAAAAACTTACATTTTTTAGGAGCCAGGAGTAGTGGGGCACACCTATAATTCCAGCAACTCAGGAAGCTAAGGCAGGGGAATTCTGAGTTCAACCCAGCCTCAGCAAAAGTGAGGTGCTAAGCAATTCAGTGAGACCTTTTCTCTAAATAAAATATAAAATAGGACTGGCAATGTGCCTCAGTGGTCAAGTGCCCCTGAGTTCAATTTCTGGCAACCCCCCCAGAATATATAAAATAAAATTCACTCCTTGTATTGTATAGTTCTATGAATTTAGACCAATCAATAGTAAAAACAGAAAAGTTTCATTATCCGTAAAATAATTCCTTGTAAAAAACTAGCTTTTCATAAGGCTTTGGAAATGTCCAGAAGAAGAAATTTAAAATCAGATGACTTATGAGTTATGAAAATGTAATTAAACTCTGATGTGTAGAGAAACAGAAGACAGTGTGAAGTAGCTTACATTAAACAAATTAATAAAAAGACTATGCAGTATCTGTTAGTGAATGTAGCAGTCTTAAGTGAAATGAAACATCAGTACCCTCAGGAACTGCAGAAACATTAGGCTACTACTCATTCTGTCTCCTTCTTGTGTTCTGTATTAATCTGTTTGTGCTTTCTAACTCATCCCATTGTGGTGATGTCTAGTCAAAAAGGGTATCCTCAAGCCCTAAGCACATGCAATCTTACAGACCTTGCACTCACCTGAAACTCACATGAAAATAACACACGCCCAAATTCCAAGGAAAAGAATTACATGTGGCCAGGGAGGCAACTCACACAAAGTTATACATAGTTACACATCTTAGATAATATAAATGAGGTTGACAATCTACTGCTTCATTACAATGATATCTCAGCAAGAGTCATAATAAGTATAGTTCAAGCATAGAAGTAACAATAGTAATAATGACAAGAATAACAATACCAAAATTCCAAGGGGGAGAACATTCTTTAATTTAAAGGGATTCTTTAGAGTATAGCTACTAATATCAAATAAGATAATATCTCAAAGAAAGGAAGAACTGTCAAAACTAAGAAAAGTGAATAGAGTATGGTAAGGTAAAATTAACAGAACTAAAAAGAAAAACATTTCCAGTAATTGTGACTAGTGTTATAATAAACCAGGCCATATTTAGGCTCTTGGACATGAGGAAGACCAATAGATTCCCTGAAAAGTTTGGAGTAAAAATAATAACTTAGGATAAGGATTTAACACAAACACATTAAAAAATAAATACTATTTTGTTACATGGCATTGATAACACAAATAAAACATTAGTATTTAAAAGTGAGGTCCTGGACTATTAAAATAATGCTCATTACATGAGGTTTTAGAGATTTTTGTTCTTTTGCAACAGCAACTGATGAATTAATTTGCTTGTATTCCTACAATAACAAACATCTGTGATATTGAACTAGAATGTTTAGATTATCTATAATTTAATTTGCATGTCCTAATTCGCTTGCTCCATAGATTCTGATAAACGTACATTCATTTTGGGATTGGCTAACTTCACTTAGCACTATCTTCTCCAATGCCATTTGTTTTGCAAGAAACAAATGCCAAATGTTTTCTTTGATATAAGGAGGCTGATTCATAGTGGGATAAGGAGGGGGAGTATGGAGGAATAGACTAATTCTAAATAGGGCAGAGGGGTAGGAGGGGAAGGGAGGGGGAAGAGGGTCAGAAATGATGGTAGAATGTGATGAACTTCATTATCCAAAGTACATGTATGAAGACACGAACTGGTGTGAATATACTTTATATACAACCAGAGATAAGAAAAAATATATTCTATATGTGTAATATGAAATGTAATGCATTCTGCTGTCATACATTAAAAAATCAATAAAGAATAAAATAAAATAAATTTTTTATAAAAGTTGAACTTTAGGGATGTTGTTTAAATAAATTGTCTGTATTCACTGAAAAAAAGAGGAATAATCAGTTATATTTTCAAGTGGTTGGAAAAAACATGAAATATTAATAACAAAATGGGGAGAGTATATGTCCTTTTATTTTTCATAAGGTGTAAGATGATAAAGACATATGCAGAATACATCTCTTCTTCATATAGAAACAAACAGAAAAAAAACAATGATTTTATTTGAAAACAAAAATAAATTAATTAATAAATATAGCACATGAAAAACAAAATACAGAATGGGAAATAATCAAAATTAGAATGCTTGCAAAGTACTTTATCAGCATCAAATTTAAAGGAAATTGTAAATTTTAGTTTCCTGCAAATGATTTCTGAAGCAATAAAATAAAAAGAAATAATTCCCTGCCAAAGAGTCCTTTTAAATACCCATATTTACTTTCATTATGTAGAGTAAAATTTTTAAACCATCTACCATGTTCCTGTCTTTTGACTTCAGTGGTTCTAGGTATTATGATATTTAATGTATTCACACATAGGTGTACTCTTGCACATGTATGCACACTGATGCACATGTATAGCAACAAATTTAAATTTTGTTTTCCAAACACAAAGCTGACAAACTTTGAAGTCAAGCATGGATCAATAAATCTACAGCTAAAATTTCTGTATGTATCATTAGGATCACAGAAAATAATAAAATAATACAATAAAAAGTTTTGTGTGTTTAAGAAAAAAAAAGTTGGGCTAAAGTATCTATATCTCGGTACAGAATCTGTACTAAAGTATCTGTATCTCATTACAGAATAAATATATACCCATATATTCTGTAATTTGGAATATGACTACTTGTAAAAATACTTCTATTTCTTATATTAACTAATGATCTTCCTTTTATGAAAAAAAAAATAGTCCCATTTTCCACTCTAAATCCACATTGAAGAAGATGTTTTCAGCTATAGTCAATGAACTGGACCTAACCTTCATAATATAAGAAAGTAGACTGAGCTACATTTCTAACAAATTTTGATAGAAAATGCATGTATCAGATAGATGCTTAAGATATTTAAATTTCCTGTTATTTTGTAACTAATTAGTTACTGCGCAGTGACCAGGGTCTGTGGTTTCTCCTCATATTCTCCTCGGGCAGTCTGCTTTTGGCCATTTGACAGCTCATTAGCACCTTCAAATCTGAAGGGTAGAAAGGTATGGCTCTGATCAGTCAATTTTAAAAGTTTGCATTACCGGGACTGAAGATTTGGTGAAATCTGTTTCAAACTGATGTCTAAAATGGAATTAAAGGTATTTTGAATTTCAAATAATCTTTTTCACCTGAAACATTTGAAAGTTGTTTACATCAAAATAGTATACCTATGTACTTTTTAGTTTCTCTTTCTCTGTTTTCCCCTCTGATCTCTCTCTCAAGTTGTTATTCCGGATTAGATGGTTCACTAGAACATAGAATGTGGCTGGATTAAAACAATGGAAAGAATTTGCCAAATTAAATTTAAAATCTTTCTTACACTGGTCATCAATATTCTCTTATCTTCTTAATGACTTTCTCTCAAAGTAAATTAATGGTCTAGTGAGCAAATATAATGCTTTCATATGTATATGTGTCTACATACATATATATACATATTACTATGTGCTATAAATATGTGTCATAATAATCATGTGTTGATGTTTTAAGTTACACATTTTTTACATATTTTTTTAGTTAAGATGAATAGACATTAAGTTAATTTGGAGTTGTCTAAATCTTCATAAAATCTCTTAAGATAAAGTTACATCTTAAAAGATAAAACATAAATTATGGGTGATTTCATTTAAGCCTCATTTTGCCACAAAATTTTTGTGAGATTTAAATGAGAAAATGTATATGACATATACTAGTCTTCAGGCATAGTAAACGAGCAACGATTAATATTTTATTAAAATTATACAAGTATGTATGTGTTTACTTGTCTTTGTTCATGTTGTCAATGTGGGAAATCCTCCTCTCCTTGCTACTTCTCCCTATTGCATGCATATCTTTCTAAGGTTCTCTCAAGAGATGAATGTTCCATCCCACTATGTACAGAGCTCACCCATGCACTCAAAGGGGATAGGGAAGCTTCTGCACTCAGAAGTTCACAGTTAATACCTGAGTTCTAGTTTTCATTGTGCTTGAATGAACTGTGTGACTGAATAAGACACCTCACTTCTCAGACTTCAAAAAAAAAATAGCCTCCCTATCACACCCATTATAACAAGGTCCTTTGATATGCAACAAAAAGTGTATATTGGTGACCCATCAAAGAACATTAAAAAGAGAATTTTGGAATTACATAGATGTGAACTCCCCATATAAAATAGTTTAGATGCCAGTCTCTACATTTCTGTTATTTGTGGACAAGGTAGTTACATATTCTAAAGAGATAAAGATGGCATCAGTTTATTACTGCAGGAATCCAAGCAGTCTAATAAGACTTGAACATGCATGGAGAGGTAAGGAAACTTAGCAAAGCCAAGCTTCAGAAATGCACCTAATATATGATATTATTCAATTAATACTTATTTATATATGAACCCCTAAATCTGTCTCTCACATTTATATCATATTATAATTTGCAATGAATTGTAGAAAATAGCCTTTAGCATATCTATTCTTGTATCTGATGTTTCACATGCCACTTATTTGATTATCTGTATCCAAGGAAAGTGTCATAATCAAATACAGTTTAAAATTTGAACTGATTAGGTACAATATTAACTGGCCTTCCCAAAACTCTTCAGTTCTTTTTTATGATTATCTTGCTCCAGTCTTTTCTTCAAAGTTATTGATATTTTTTTTATTTTTTATTTTTGCAATTCTTTCTTGTTCTTCCACAGTATTTGCATTTGTATCCATACAATACATTCTTCTATCCTAGCCCATGGATAGGTGGTTTCGGGGGGTGTAATGGGGATTGAACTCAGTGGCACTCGGACACTTATTCCCAGCCCTATTTTGTATTTTATTTAGAGACAGAGTCTCACTGATTTTTTAGTGCCTTGCCTTTGCTGAGGCTGGCTATGAACTCGATTCTCTTATCTTAGCCTTTTGAGCCCTTGGGATTATAGGCATGCGCCACCATGCCCGATTTACTTCTTCTTTTCCATATAATTTAAAAATTTAGAGAAGCTTGATCTGTATAATGGCCAAGGTTAAATTCACATTATTTGGAATTTTATTTGCTCAAATATTTTGTTACCAATATATCTCAAATCTTACAAAACCATTGGAACATCTTACATTCCATAACAGATTGATTTTTATTAGATATTCTCTTCCCATTTCAGTAACCTTCTCTTTTTTCTCTCTGTTTTTGGTTTTTCAGTGCCCTTAACTCTCAATGAGGTTTAGTTGATAAAATTTAGTAAAACAGAACCTCTCCAAAGATATATATTGAGGCAGATAAAGATAGTCACCTTCTTAAGATTTATTTATCTAATTTTACCCTCCTTCTATGAAATGGTCTTATCCTGATAAAAGTTTATACATTATCACTTATTTGTCTTTGGAAATACATGTTTCATATCTTTATTTTCTCCCATTTTGGTATATACACATACTACATTTATAGAAAGGCATTTTGGACTTTTGGGGGTACGCTGCATTTTTTCTGTATCCTAAAATTTTTCCCAAAGAGTCAAGGACCTACTAAGAACTCATTGGTAAGATGATTAGTGTAAGGCAGATTAAGTTATCTGAACTTGACCAGCTGGGAAAGTATTTAAACATAAAAACATGTTGATGTATTAAATGATTGGAAAGGAAGCAGTAAGTGAAAGACAGTGGTGGACATTGAGAAAGAGTAAATGATGGATATGGAGAAACAAGTTTTCTGAAAGAAGGACATTCTTTCTCAGAGGCTAACATAGCATTAGGTAATCTATACACTTATCGATGATGAGCTCCTAAAAATAAATTTTATGAACAAAATTGTATATTCTTCTGCCTTCTGCCTCATTCCCAATATCATAAAGACATTGTTTTTATTACTGTTTCTGTTTTTAAAATTGAACATCTGGGTTGGGGATACAGCTCAGTAGTAACATACTGGCCCAGCATATGTGAAGAACTGGGCTTGATTCTCAGCCTTGCCAAAAAAAAAAAATGTATATCAAATAGAATAGAGTGTCTTTCCCAAGTATGTCCTTTTAACTTCTATATTAATATATATTTTCATAATAGATGATAGTAAGAAATGTTTAATAAAAGCTTATTAGAAAAGATAAGAAAGGCCCTGTTGGACTAATGTTTTAACTATGAATTTATTTTCAAGAAAGTAAAATTAAATGGGGATAATATTTTTGTGGAAATTTGTATTTTTAGCTGGGTGTGATAGCACATGCCTGTAATCCCAGCAACTCAGGAAGTTGAGGCAGGAAGATCACAAGTTCAAAGTCAATCTGGCCAACCTAGGGAGGGGACTCTGTCTCAAAAATAAAATAAAAAGGACCAGGAATGTATCTTAGTGGTAAAGTGTATGCACTACCATAAAAAATTGCAATTTGCTTTCTAACTGCCAATAAATAGAAATAAGAGAAAATTTCCATTAACTGATAAATGAATAAGTACAACATTAAAGATTGGTGGGTTTGAAACCCACCAATGAAATATTATAGAATATATAAAAGAAGGGAGTACTGATATATGCTGCAATATGGATGAACCTTGAACATGCTACTTAATAAAAGGACCCAAATATAAAGGACACACATTATATGATACTATTTATACAGAATGTCTAGAATAGGTGGATCTATAGAGTCAAATATGCATACCATTGCAGGAGAATGGAGGGAAAGGATTGACAGTAGCTTCCTTTTCAGGATGACAAAAAGGTTCCTCTTAAAAGTGGTTCAGGTTGTACAATGTTGTGAATATACTAAAACATCAAGTGTACTTTTTTTGAGAGAGAGAGAGAAAGAGAGAGAGAACTTTTTAATATTTATTTTTTTAGTTTTTCGGCAGACACAACATCTTTGTTTGTATATGGTGCTGAGGATCAAACCCGGGCTGCACGCATGCCAGGAGAGCGTGCTACCACTTGAGCCACATCCCCAGCCCCAAAGTTTACTTTTTCAAATGATGATTTTATGTTATCTGAATTATATCTCAACTAAATAAAAACTAAAACAATAATGTTGAGATTTGGTTTCATCTTATAATTTGATTAAATTTTCAAGAACATTTTGCAATATTTTTCATACTTAAAACATTTCTCAAACATAGGTGACCAATTTTGTCATTTGTAATGTGTCAATTATTTATAAACTATCAGTTGTATAGCCATATTATGGTTTCCAAGAAAGTTGTGATAATTTTTCTCCTCGTGAATTTTTTTCTCTTACAATAGCAATAGGTATTGAACATGAAAATCCTTTTTGCCTACCCCACAAGAAGTGAAAATATTAAACATCATCTGAATTCACAAATAAAAAATATATTTTTAGGATTCTTTACCCAGAAAAGAAAAAACTCATGGATTTTATAAATTTGGGGATAGATAAATTAAGAGATGTTACGATAAAAGTGTTTTTTTGATAAATTTACCTTGATATTTCCTATAGTTTTATTTTGTGGAAAAGAAAAGATATCATTATTATTCTATTGCAAAATCTAACTTGGAGACAATTTCTACATGTATACAAATTCCCCTATAACCCCTTACAAATAGACTAGCGGTAAAAAGGATTAAGTCCACATTGCAAATGTGACAAATTGCTGCACATACAATTTCCACAATACTTTATCAGCTAATATCTATTCATACATGTCTTGAAGTTCAAATGACACTGATACACTATTAAATGACAACAGTCAAGGAGGTAAATGCTAAGACATTTTTAAATTGAAGATGGTAATAAAATACCACAATAATATAAAATAATATAACTCAATATTTTTAAGTATCAGTTTGAAACTCCATTTTCCCCCAAAATATTAAATCAATTCCTAAGAATGCCTAAAGGACTAACCTATTTCCACAAATTTCTTCTTTCAATTAAAAAAAAATCTTATCTTTCACTGCTTCCCAAATCTTGCATTCCAGCTAGGTTTATGTTTTAGCAGGAGTCCCATAAACCCTAATGATTCTAGGAATCATGAAGTTAAATGGCCTGCCAGCTATATGGATGGTAAGGACAGTAGAGAACTCTGACATACATAACCATGCAACACAAACAATAACTAACTACTCAGAGGAGACACAATGTGTTGTATGGGTATCCAACCTAGAATCACAAAACTATACCTTTAAGAGAAAACATCAATCTATTAGAAACACTGTATTAGAATAATTAAGACAAATGACTGCAAAACTTTTGGGGCTCATGAAAAGATATTTTTTGCAAAAGGTACATTTCCACATGAGAGAAGAAGAAGGAGGAGGAGGAGGAGGAGGAAAAGGAAAAAGAGGAGGAGAAGGAGGAGGAGGAGAAGGAGAGGAGGAAGAGTTTAAGAGGTGGAAAGGAGGAAGAGATGTAAGAAGAAGAAGGACTAATAGTAGTAGTGGTGGTAGTAGTAGTAGTAGTAGTAGTAGTAGTAGTAGTAGTAGTAGTAAGAAGTTGAGAAAATAGAAAGCACTAAAAAGGAAGAATTCAACATAATTAAACTAAAAACAGAGAATGGGGGAAAAAGGTATGATGTAAATTTGAGAAAATATCTCTTAAATATATGTTCCAAGTTTTAAAATAAAATTTGAATTTGTATTATTTCTCTCAATTATAATGCACTTAAATTATTATATTCTTTCCAGGGTATTTTAAATGGTTTTCTATTAAACTCAATTATTTTAAAATTAAGAATAAAAAGTAACTTGTTTAATATTCTTTTGTGTGTTAAAAGTCTGAAGGTGATTTTAATACCCCACATTTTTTAGGTTTGAGCCGGCAGCCAGCAGTTGAAATTGACGTGTGAGAGTTCTTCTAAGTCCCAGATGCTAGCTGCCAACTGCCTTTTTGTTCTTGTTTCCTTGGAAACGGAGGTTGGTTTCATGAAAACAAGGTAAGTACAACTTTTACAGCAGAGAAGTGGAGGGCTCCTTTGTCATTTTCAGCTTGCTGGCTGAGACCTGTAAGTACAGCTTTCCAAAATAGCCTGAAATTGGGAGACAGTTGAGGCATAAAGGAATTCATGGCAGAATGTCAGTACATGTGTTCTTCCTACTTAAATTTGATGTGGGACAATGACACAACACAATCTTAAAATTATCAAAATTAAAACAATCAAAATTTTAGTCAAAAAATAGCTGGGGCCTAGAGTGAAAAATATGAGATCTAATACATCCAAAAATGAGAGTCTTTTAAGACTTCAATAGTTCCAAACAGGCTATTCTTGAGAGTTCTCAGGGCCAGTGTTCTCCAACAGGACTTACTTCCAACTGTCAAGAGTGGCTTGCCAGCAGTGATTGTGGAAGGAGATAAAGAGAAGCTTAAGTTGAAGGAGACACACTCCCCCATCCATGATTTGTCCAAAGTTCTTCAGAGGATTCTGATTTTCTTTTCATTCTCACTGCTTTTTAAAATTGATGATCTGATCTAACCAACTAATTTCTGGGAAAAGGATACCAAGGCACAGAAAGATAAAGTTAGTCACTGAGAACCTGACTACACAGAGGCAAGGCAGCCACAGACCGAGCTCTGCGTCTCTCTTTGTAGGTGCTACGGATTGTAGTTATTTCAAAATTCTTTTGGTCATTTTATTTTCCTTTAAGCTACCAACTAAATACAAAGAAATTTAATCATGATATGTAAGAATCCTTCATAAGATAGGAATAATTCAAGTTATCTCCATTAGCTTGCCCGTGCAATGCACAGTAATTTGGGAAAGAGTAAAATTAGGAGAGGGTACAATCCTCTTGTTTAAGATTTTTAACTTAATCGGTGCTGATTTTTATTTGTTTGTTTGTTTGACTTCAATTTCATCAACAGAATTTATTTATAAAAGGAATTCACCTCCTCAGAGTCGAACCATATTGTGTGGAGAGTCTTTTGTATCATAGAAGTGACTGCAGGCCAAAACAAAGGCTATGAAAGCCCATGGCTACATCTGTTACCTGTTTAGGTGTCTTAAAAACATATTTACATTTCAAAAATCAGAATTCCTTTGCCTCTCTCTCAGTTATGACTTGGTAAATTGTTAGTGCTGTCTGATATTTTAAGAAAAATGGTCTCTTTAAAACATGATAAAACCCAGAACTTAAAAGCTAATTTCTATTTCAGTGAATCAAAGAACAGTGATTAAACACAAGGTTCCTCAATGATGTTCCATCACAGCCTTCATGTTTCCCATCACACTACATATGGTCCAATTGTTTACAGATTACAAAAAAAAATCCCTGCTCAGATGTTAAAACAAGATGTTTTCTTCACTTTCAAATGGCAGGCAGACTGCCAATTTTTACAATTAGTTATTCTGTGCAAAGAAAAAAAGAAGTTTAATTATCACAATTCCCCATGTTTGGACATTACCCTGTGATGGGCTATCAACCTGAAAACTGACAGAAATGAACTCTGGTCCCTGACACTAGGGGAAGGCTCTTGGGAAGACAGCTTTTTGTAAGGGAGAGGGAGTAGCAAAATCAGGAGGGGAAAGCATCTTCGCCAGAAATAGGTATCGAAACATCAAGGAAAACCAGCCACCTGCCAGTGACGCCATTTCCCTATGGCACCGTCTGGCAGGCAGGATTTCACAGTGTTAAACAATAGTGCTGCATGCAGCATGACTGCACCTATGGATGGGTCACTGACTCTCTAAAAAGACTTGCTGATGGAGGTGGACTGATTAAGGCAGGGCAATAAACCAGCAGCAGAGAGACTCCTGTGTAGATGCCAAATCCCTGGTATTTCATAAGCTCAAAATTGACATGCTCATTTGTTAAAGGAATTGTCTGGATCCACATTAAATTATAATAATACTGTTAACAGAAAGTTGAAGGAAATGAATTAATTAACTTATAAATTTAGAACTCTATGTAATATATATTAATGTCTATGCCCCCTCCAGACCCCAGCTTGCCTAACTTTGAGTATATAGTAGTTGACTTTAAAATTATCATAGAATGTTCAGTACATCTAGAATAATAAACTGCCATTCCAGGACAGAAGATCATAGCAGGGTAAATTAAAAGAGATTGGATCTGAATTCAGTAAAATTATTCCACTGCATTTTTTTGGGCGGGGGGGGGGTATTAGAATTCTATATTAAGAACCAGAGTTTTAAAAATTATTTAAGATGAGAATAATAAATAGTATTTCAGAACAACTTGTGTTAATGAGGTGTCTGGAAGAGTTTGCTTCTTTCTTTCTTTCTTTCTTTTTTCTTTCTTTATTATGTTGTTTATGGACAGAAGTAGTGGGATGACAACTTTCTGAGACTTGTCCAAACCTGGATGATTTTGCACATTATTCATAGTTTTCAGTGATAGATAAAAGGCTTTTATTGGTTACTTAAGACCAATACTTCAATTTGGATACTTCTAAAGTATATGCATCTCCTTAAATATGTAAATAACATTAGTAATTGAAACATAATATGTTGAAACACAATATGTGCCTGTGTTGAAGAGGAGGGGACACTCAAATGGTAATGGATAGAATAACATAACTGAGATAGAAATTTTCTCATAAGACTTGTAGTTCCTGAAGTTTACTTAAGTTCCTTTACCCAGGTTTATTTAACGTAAGCTTTATGAGTAACATTGCTAGCCTCACCACAATTCTAATAAGAGGCCTATTATTCTGTATTTTGTTAGATAAAATCATTTAGTTTTTCTTTAGGAAAACTTGATGGATTTACCTCAAAAATATCACCTCTCCTTTTTCATGCCATGTTTTTTATAGTTTAGTTTCTTATATTTTTTTCTAGTAATTCTCGCTTTAAACTACCGAGTGGATTTTATTTGTTTAAGGAATATGGCAACATATTCAAACATAAATCTAAAATATACATATAAAACTATTACCAATATTTTATCTTTATTTTAATCTGCACAAATAATTTGAATATTTGTAGGCTGTGATAAAACAAAAACTGGAACATTATTTTTGGTCAAAAGTCTAGTATATCATGTATGCTCACATAGAGTAGTGTTATATTATGTTCATACTTTGGATTTGAAGTTGACACGAGAATCATTATTTACTTTTAAAAAGATATTTTTAGTCATAGATGGACACAATAACATTTGTTTTATTTTATTTTTTAATGTGGTGCTGAGGCTTGAACCCAGTGCCTCACAAGTGCTAGGTAAATCTATACCACTTAGCTACAGCCCCAGTCCCATTTACTTTTGATGTTACTTAAATCTGCTCATCAGATTGAGTATATACAAACTAAATTAAACTGATCCTATGGAAATGAAAACTTTATACCATTGTATATTTTTGTCCATTTAATCTTTCATCCAATATTTATTTATTTGAGCCAGATACTTTAGATACTCAGATGAGTAAGAACTGTACATTAGTCTTAAGGATTCACCATATAGTAGTGAAAAGACCAGTGGTAGGTACCCAAACATCAAATCTGGAGCCTGTGTTAGAACATTAACACCAAACCTTCCCTTTGAATCCCTATTCAGATGTTGGCTCTCAGAGATAGATCTTCCTAATTTCTTTGGGGGATAAACTTTCCCACAATTTCCTTTATATTTTTAAGGCCTCTGCCACTTTTCAAAGTCTAGTTTATTAATTGTTACTACTAAATTAATCATTGTTTTAAGAGACATATTTTTTTCAAAAAAATCCAGAGGGAAACTTTATTAACAGAGATATTTTTTCTTTAAAATGTTGCTAGGGGCTGGGGTAGTGGTTCAGTGGCAGAGTGCTCACCTAGCATGCATGAGGCACTGGGTTCAAACCTCAGCACCACATAAAAATAAAAAATAAAGATATTGTATCCACCTAAAACTAAAAAAATAAATATTTTTTAAAAAGTTGCTAGGATTTATTTCTTTTATTTTTTAAAATTATTATTTTAAGGAAAAGTTGATATTACAATAAAGGTCATAATTAAAGTTAATTTAATACAATTTCATTTAACTGAGGTTTGTGTAATATCAGCTTAATTAGGAATTCTTTTTATTCTAAAATATAAAACCTAATTATCCCAAATAAATCTATTCATCATGCTGAATAGGATACTGAATATAGTTTGCTTACTTTAACTTAGATGGGACAATACAGACTGTGGATTGATAATAAAGAAGAAATGGGATTACTCCACAGGTTTCAATAATTTCAACTTCGGAAATAATAGGCAAAAAATAAAAGTTCATAATTCTTGTTTTGCATGAGTACATGGGAGCTGAATCAGGATTCAGGAAATATCTTGGACTCAATTTTAAGTGACTTTGGAATCCCTTGGCCCTGATTACTTCATCATAGAGTGAGACGTGTGGATACAATTCAATTTAACAAATTTGTTTGTACTTCCTATATCCTGGTGAAGAAAGGAACACAATGATTGAAAAGTATATTAGGAATGATTCTGGTCTTCCATCTAGTTTCATTTTAAAAGAACGGCCAAAATTTCTGTCTGTAACCATGAGGAAATAGACAGTATAAACCCTGATGAATACCATATGAATATTCTATGAATTCATTCACTCATTGATTCTCCAAATACATATGATTTTCTGTGTGACAGGCACCCCACTAAGTGCTGGGGTATAATGTCAAAATAATGTATGGTAAGTGGCAGACTAACTCAGAGGAGAGTAAATACCTCCAGCATGTAATGATCAGAGAAGTCAGCACAGTGTACACTGGCTGCACCTTGAAGCACCAGGAGGGAGCTGTTGTATAGAAATGAATTTGGAACTAAAACCAATGAGAGCAAGTTTGAGACTGAGGAAATAACACAGTGGAATGTTATAGAATTTGAACAGAAACAAATAAAGGATCTGGATAAATCTATTTTCCTAAGTACTGGTATTAAATTTTGTGTATGTTTGAATAAAAGAAGTCTTAAAGAACGCTTGTTTTAAACAATACCTCAGATAGTAAATCAATGTGTAAAATTTTTCAATAAAATTATGTTATTAATTTTAAGGAAAAATGATTAACATCTGTCAAACATAATTAAATAGAAAAAATGGGTTTACTGAATTCAGTAATCTGAAATCTAGATTAGTTGTAATATATCACTCTTCATAGCTGAAATATTTGTTTTAAGTGCTTAACTTTTAAAGATATTAAAGGAATCAAAGTCTTCTACATTAAGACACTTATGTACCTTTTCTGATGCTCCCTACTCCATTCTGTAGATCCTCGAAGCAGTCTGCATAAGGATTTTTATTATTTCTACAGTGCTGATCTTTTGTTTTATCTTCTAGTAGGAAACAAATGATTTCAATCTTTGAAACCTAACTACTGCTCACATTTCTTTTTCTAATCTCAACTATCATGTAATAAGCAATACAACCTACGATACAATGTTTACATCCTAAAGTTCTCAGGTTTTAGCACATCATTTTCCCTAGCAGATGTATAAATTTTTGTGACTCTATGATGTGAGAACATGCCAAGCCAATGCAATTGGAATTTAATTTCTCTTGGCTTATATATGCATGATTAGAACACTGATTTTTAAATTTTGAGGAGGTGAATGTACATATATCTGAATTAAGAATGAAAGACAGAGGAAGAAAAAAATTAAAGGAGAGAAAGGATTGTTGAAAAAGAAATAATAAATATTGACAAAAGTATTTTAAAGTTTCCAGAATACAAAATTTTCAATTTCAGAGAGCATGTTTAAAACTTCAAATACTTCCATATTGGTAGCAAAGAAGACTTTATACAGAGCTCAAATTATATTTGCAATGAAATTAACTTGTTAAAAATGATCAATATTTTTCTATTTAAATTTTTATTAAAGCTTTTTTCATAATTAAAATGTTGTAGGGGGACTACATAAAAGAAATTCAACTCAAACAAAAAGCATTTGAAACCATTTGGTGCAGTGGAGAGACTGTGGAAATTAGCAATAGAAAATTAGTAGGAAAGAAAGGGAAAAGCCATAATTCTGGTCCAAGAAAACAACAAAGCAATGTTTGAATTTCATTCTCTAAAACAATGATCTCCCCAAAATGATTTGTGAAAATGATAAACTATTGAAGAGGAAAATATAAGAGTTTTAAAAAATGCAAAAATCATATAATAAACAATTATAACTTAAAATATAGTTTATGCATTTAGTAACTACACATATATAGTTTACAGATATGGGTGTCCACTTGATAGCATTTTTCCTAACCAGAATTTCATGTTTGAAGGTTCTGGAGATCATTGTACAAGCACAGGGGGATTGGTAATTGAAGCCTCTTGAGCAAAGGCATAACAGGATTGGGCAGTAATTTTAAACTCTATTTAAGTATCTGTGTGTAAACTATCCCAGATATCACTACCTCTAAGAATTATAAGACTCGGTATTTAGAAGTCTTCTCTGTTCTCACCACATCCAGACTGTCACATTCTCTTGCCTGTATTGCTGCTAAAGAATGATTTTGAGTTTGAAATCATTTAAAAGGATGAATAATTTGGATATCATTTCATGTGAATAAAATATCAAGAACAGACCTTTTCACCCTTATGCAGTCATTGGGATTCAGGTTCTGACAACTGCAGATGATAACCAGGAATTAATTTGTGGATCACACCACCATCAAAATACATTGCACCTCTTTCTAGATAGCAAAAGGAGCTGGCAGTGTTCTTTAGCTTTGCAGGAATTTATTCAGTTTTTGGGGAGGAACTTTCAGTCTGTTCCAGTTCACCATTAGGAATAAACTATTCTCAGTGTGTGTGTGGGTATATGAGTGTGTGTGTGTGTGGGGGGGGTATATGAGTGTGTGTGTTTGTGTGTGTGTGTGTGTGTGTGTGTGTGTGTGTGTGAGAGAGAGAGAGAGAGAGAGAGAGAGAGAGAGAGAGAGAGAGAGAGAGAGAGAGAGGAGAGAATAAATTAAAGTTATTCTGGCAAAGAAAAGTGAGACATTAAGAGCCCAGTATTTAATCTTGACAGTTAGCAAGTTTGAGAAAGCCTTTCAAATATCAGGAAACAAGCATGGTAAACATGAATATTAATTGGCTTTTTTCATGCTGCTAAAAAGGGATGAACACAAATATAAAGATTATATGTCAAAGATTTATTTTATTTTTTAGGTGCTGACCCCAGTTAAGAACAATAATACTGTTAGAATTTTTCATGGAATTAAAAATCTAAAAAACGAATACTTCACTACTTAAGTTTAAAAACATAACATTACTTGTAAAAAATTAGAAATTGTATTTTAAAAATAAGCTTAAAAGTGTTATATAAAACAAATGCGATAAAAAGAGATCTCATATATTTTGGAAATATGGTTCTAAATTTATGAATCTGTGCTGGCCAATACAGTAATCACTAGCCAGAGATAATTAATAAAATAATTAAATTTATATTTAAAATTAAGTAAAATTAAAAATGTAGTGATTCAGCAGCTCCAACTACATTTCCAGTGTGGCCAGGTGCCACTGTTTTAGACAGCTGCAGCATATCACAGCACTGGTGCTAACCAACTTTCATATCTAAAATAAGTCTAAAAACGATTTGAAAAATTATGATAATAAAACACTTAAGATATTATTGTCTATATTTACATTTCTCTGTAGTTTATATAAACAATGATGACTATTTCAATATTCAAAATAGACTACTACAATTTCTTTTTAGTTTCAGGATGCTGGAAATAAAACCACTTTGTTAGGAATTTTACATATCAAAATGGAGCTGTAGATAGTAACAAGTTATTATCATCCATGTGATTAATTCACAATGCATACCACTTGCAATAATGGGATTGCTACAATGGTCTGTTATCATTCCTTCAATTAAACATGGAAATAATACATTTCACAAGTATCAAAATTAATATTCATTTGGCAACCTATCAAATTAGCTCATAATCATTGTGAATTTCTCAATTAGAACTGTAAACCCTTGCCTTATTTAGAATAAAATTAACAGAATTTTTCAAACAAAACTGTGGAGTGGATCTTTTAAAACACATCTGTTCTAAGTTTGATAAGTAATCATTATAATTAGTGCTTTTGGTGAAGATTTTATTAGAGGAGTTCAGTTTACTTCTTATTAAGAAATCTATATAAAGTAGGTATATGCATATTAAGCCAAGTTTAAACATATGAAATCTAAGATAAGATCAAAAGATAAGAGGATTTTACTAGGAAAGTACATATTCAATAGTTTAATCCCAGAGAACTTTAAGTATAGTTTAATCCAACTTTTATAAATGTGCATGTGTGAGTTAATTTTATAATTCAAAATAGAGCCCAATTTTTCAGAGTAGCATAACAAGAATGAAACCTCTTTTCTTTCTGCACCATTGTTGAAGATGCTGAAGAAAGGTGACTTTAGCTTAGCAAAGGAAGATGAAATCCAGTGCCTCGTCTTATCATTATCCATTCAAATATGGAACATGGTAACTTTCAAGGTTACACATAATTCATATCTGACATTCATGAGTATAGGAATAAATGTTCAGTAAAATGCACATAAATCATTATAAAATAACCCCTTTACACATTAACAATTAGCACGGTAGTCAAAATGAAAACGATAAATCCAAACTCTTGACTAAGCATAAAAGGCCTTGAACAATCTGGCTCCAACCTAAATTGTATTGCTTACATCAATGAACAAATCTTTGCTTTACTAAGTAAAGTTTCAATCTAACAAGCATTTATTGCAGTTGTCTGTCATATATCTAGACATATTACAGACAGTTAGGATGGCCCAAGAAAGAAAAAGCATGTTAGTATCTTCAAGGGGATGAATATAATATGGAGGAAAAAAGAATGTTTCTCACTTCCTGGAGCACATTAACTTTTAAAAGAGAAAATAAACAATTGAAAGATTTAACAGGGGCTGTCACTAACATCCTTACTATACTAAACATGAGACAAAGTTAGCCCAGGCATAAAAGAGAGCAGTACATTGTTTGAATTTTAAAAAACGAATAGGTGTTAACTGGGATTAGATTTCTGAGATGGGTGTTTCAGACAGATCAGCTCAAGTCTCTCTGAGAATTTAGAGCCATTTAATTAATTGTCTCTTCCATATTTCTATGATGTTCCAGGTTTTTTTTCAAATTTTAACTATAATTTACCAGGCAACCATCTTTTTGAAACCTGCATCTTCCCCTATTACCTAAGCAAGTTAGCCATCTAGGCTTATCTTTTCCTCCTTTTCCCACACACAGTACTTCCCTTCAGCTACCAAATACTTCCACTTCAACCTCCTAAGGAGCTTTGAAATCCTTTCTTTTATCCCCATCCTCACTTTCACTAATCACGCTTAGGCCCCTGTTATTATTCACTTGGGTGATTGCAGTTACTTGCAATAGGTCTCTCTTACTTCAATGATCTCTCCATCCACTTGAGAGAATGAAAATTTGAAAGATAGATATGAGCCTGTCACCCTCTTGCTTTGAAACCTTTTGCTAGCCCTTCATTGACCAGAACAACATGAACCCTGCTGATCTCTCTACCTCATCACAGGAGCCCCTACATTGTCTAAGGAAGCAACATCTTAAAGCTTCGTCTGACTCATAAAGTTCTCTTTACCTCTGGATTTTCTACATTTGTTATTTGTTTGGCCTGAAATGTCATGATTACCTCTTTTTCTTTGATGAGAATTCCTGCTCAACGCTCCAGATTCAACTTAAATGCATCTGCACCAGTAAAAATCCCAAAATCTGAAAACCTAGGGAAGATGGCCTTCTCCTGTGTTCCTTTAGTTTCTTGTACTTCCTTTTGGCACAGCACTGACTCCATGTTTTAAATTACTAAAAGCAATGAAGCAAGATATATGCTGTTCTTAGCTTTATTTTTAGTGCTTACCACATGAAGGAAGCTTGATAACTATGAAACTGAAATTTTGATTTCTGGGACACATAACTTTTGTAACATGAAGTGATCAGTATAACAGATTACATTTGAGGACTTTCTCAGTTTTAAATTTCTCCAGTTCTGTGATACATAATTGATAATTTAAATTCACAAAATCATATAGACAGAGCTATGGTTTTATCATGCATTTTTTCTTTGATACTTTAGTCTATGACCCTCCTGAGGTCAGTGTCTCTTTCTTATTCCTCGCCTTATTTCCAATTCCTGCCACCCAGAGATACTCATTCTTTATCAAATGGATAAATATTGAATGTATGAAGTTGGAGTATGGTATTTCCAAAAACCTATCATTTTAATTTTCTCAAAATTACAATTACTTTTAAAATAAAGCTACATTGTGCTGTAAAATTCTAGGTTACAGTACATTTTATTTTTAGTAAGTTTTTAATAAATTATTTTGTGATATGGGACAAGTGAAATTCTCACCAACTTTTTCTTTCCCCAGACTTCTCAACTGCAGAACATCTCCATAACTAAGTATACAACTTCTGTGTTTATCAAGCACATGTTTTACCTTTTCCTTTAAACAGAAAGAAAATTAGATAACTAGTCAACAAGTCATAGGTAAAATTGTGATGATCCCTCACTTGCCTTCCAACTCAACTCCTTCTCATTAAATAGAATAAATAATCTCTTCAGCAAAACTCAGAAAGAGAAGAGATGCATTGGAATGATAAAGACCCATACCTCCACATACCCACAGTAACTTTTGTGCATGGGAGAAACAGAATCGATTTGGAGAATATATGAAATGATCTCTTAATTGGGTGTTATCAGAGATTAGGTCACTGAATGAAAGCTGGGGCTTGGTTAGATCAGGAGATAAAAAAAAGAATTGAGGTTAAGACAAATATCAGTTGGATTGGAAGGGAGGAGGTAAGAATGTGAGAAAAAAATTATAATTTTTGTACTGCTGATCATGTAACCCTCATGTGGAAGTTGCTAAGGTGCATAGATGTTTATTTACAAACATGATCAACCATATTTAGCTACAGGACACAATTTTTTTGAGTACTAAATAGTATTTGTATGGTTTTTGCTATACTAAGTACTTATTTTCTACTAAAAGAAAATATAAGTGATATAAGGCTTTCGATCAAAAGTATTCCAGAAACTAGAAATCATTTATCTTCCCAGACAATTCAAAACACTCTCACTGTATATCTAAAAGGAGTCCTAAATGCATCTGTTTTGGCTCTCCTACCAACTGGCAAAGGCACTAGAGAGAATCACATAACTTCCTTAGATCTCATATGTAAAATGAGGCACTTCATTATTTCACTTATAAAGTTCTATATGCATGCACCTAATAAATTTATCATGCCTGTAGTACATGATGTGCTCATGATAGAGATGAGAAATCAACCTCATGCATCCTGACATGTTTATAGTATCAACATTTAAGTACTTGTATGTAGATTTATTTTTCTTGTAGCAACAGTACACATGCATTTAAAGTAAAGAGGTTTCTGTGTTTCCTAGTAAAGTCAGCTGGTTAAAGTAAAATTAATGAACTGGTGGTTGTATCTAGGGTAAAATTAATGTAAATACAAAACTGTAAGAGGTTGTTCACATCTCTCTCTCTTGGTGAAACATCAATTTTCAGACAGACCTATTGAGGAGTTTGAATCTTTTTTTCAGCTTACATAGTGTTTAGGACTATTGACTGACTGGCAAAATTATTCAATAGATTAATGAGGAAGATTAATTACTTATGCCCTGTAAAAACTTGTTTTAATTTTTTCCCTTTCAAATTCTCAAAACTGTATTTCAAAGGTGTTATATGTAAAAAGAAACTTTGAAGATTTTCATTGTTTTGCTTATAAATCAAATCCTATAATTACATCCAGTGACCTATTGACTCATAAAACTGTATTTACCTGTTATTGTCTCTTGTTGATCCTTGGTAGCTTTCTGCATTAGGGATGGGTCCGTGCCCACTTGTATTGATAAGAGTTTTTCTTGAATGACTCAGTTATAGTTTCTGTATTGGATTCTAAGATTCCAAATGGCTAAACATAATATGAATTCTTTAATGGTATTTTGGGAAAATAAAGGCATTACTTTATTATAGTAAGTATGCATGTTGATTCTAAGAAGCATCCAAATTTAAAATACACAGAAACATAGGAGAAATAACTGTGAATTGTATGTGTGTGTATACACCCTCAGTCTTACTCCTTGCAGATTTAGAAATTGATACTTAAAGTAACTGACCTGGGGAAGATAGCACAAGAGAATGGATTAAGAGAAACAAAAACTTGGTTTCTAGATTTTTAATCCTAGCCACTTTTTCCTAAGCTATATAATTTTGGCAATTTAGCTAATTTAGTTTAGTAGTTTCCTCATTTCTAAATTGGGTATATTAATAATATTCCATGAATTTGGGGTAAAATTGGGAGTTCATAACCCACTTTAATCTAATGTATGAAATATGATATGTCAAGAGCTTTGTAATGTTGTGAACAACCAATAAAAAAAAAGAAAAAAAATAAAATAATATTCCATGTAGGGTTGATATGAAATAACATATATGAAATACTAGAATAAAAGCATTTGATGTTACTGCATATGTAAGTATTTTAAATGGGACCTTCTCTCTTCCAGTTGCAGCTGAAGGCTTTGTGTAATTGCTCCAACCTTACAAAGAAAACATCTGGATCATTTGCTATGGAAGTGCTATCGTTCCTTGGTTGAGCTGACTCCTCAATTCCAAACTATGAAGAGGCAAAGAGCCCCATAATAAGCACTGGACATTATCAGGAGAGTTCTGTCAAGGAACTGTCAGTTTGAAATACCTCCTAACCTCAGAAGCTATAGCAGAGGTCAGATATCCTCCTCCTCACATTGGGACTTTAAATCCTTGGAGTCTATGGTGATCAGATCCTGGAGCTAATCTCATGCTTTTACATACATATATGTGAGAAGTGTGCATACTCATCTGTGGGAAGGAGTTTTGGGGGGATGCTGAGGGAAAATAAGTAGCTTCAGAAACTTTCTGCATTTCCATTTGAGATAAGGATAGGGACACATGAGTGTTTTTCATAAACCAGAAGTGCAAAACTAGAGCAGAGTGCCTGGGTGGCATTGGGCACTAGCTATATTTTACAAGGAAAGAGAGAATGTGCCTGTTTCTCATGGGCCATAGTAAAGTAGGTGAGAGGCTCAGAACCAGTTCAAGTCCTCTACAAGAAGATTGCCTGGAGAGGCAAGATGATGTCCCCAGCCCCACGAAGAGAGAAGGAACACAAGTGACAGGTTGAAACAAAGTACATTGTTTCAAAACTCATGAGAGCACTGGAGAAGCTTTCCAGCAGCAGTCCAAGAAAAGGAAGCAGCTCTAATCACCAAACTCAGAAGAATCTGCTAGAAACATTGGTCATTGACAGAGGTAACAGGAGCTCTATTGTTATCTCTCCTCTTTCATGAACTTCTCCCCCACCACCTCAGCCTCATGCCTCTCACCTCTGAAGGTGGGTCCCTTGATTGCGTGTGAAGGAGGATCAATCTGGCCACCTTACAGGGATAAAGGGAAGGCTAACCATACCCTCCATTCTTGCCTCAGACCTGCAAGTTCAAAGGGCCCAAAAGGGTGAGGGACACAGAATGTATTTTTTTTTTAATTTAACTGACAAATAAATAGTGTATACATTCAAGGTGTACAACATGTTAAGTCACTATGCATATACACTGTGTGCTGATTACAACAAGCAAATAATGAACACATCTCTCATGACTCACAGTTACCTCTCTGTGGGTGTATACACTTAAAATATGCTCTTATGAAACTGCATATAAACAGTACAGAATTATTAACTACAGCCACCATGTTGTATATTAGTCTTCACTTAGCTGCCATTTCATTTTACACAGTCTGTTACTCACCAGGTTCTGAAAGCAATATTTGTCTTCATTCTCTTATGGGTGGGACAAGGGACCAGGTACTGGGGATTGAACTTGGAGGCACTCAACCGCTGAGCTACATCCCCAAATTATTTTGTATTCTATTTAGAGACAGAATCTCACTGAGTTGCTTAGTGCCTCACTGTTGCTGAGGCTGACTTTGAACTTGCAATCCTCTCTCCTCAACCTCCTGAGCTGCTGGCATTACAGGCACACACCACTGCGCCTGGCTTTTCTTTATTCTTTTGAGAAAGAATTCGTATAACTTATATTACAGTACATGATTATAATTGTTCTATTATTAGTTATTTTGTTAATCTCTTACTATGCCTAATTTTTGTTATAGATGTATATATATTGGAATAAAACAAATTATATATAGGTTTCAGGCAGCCTCAGGGGTCTTGGAATGTATTCCCTGTAGGAGGGGGTGGGGATTACTATACAATGAATTTCTATGAAAATATGAAAGTTTATATCTTTTGAAAAAGCATTTTCCCATTTTCATCATCCTAGAAAAACTGGCCACCACTATTCCACTTAAAAATTTTGATAATCACCCTGGTATAAACCTATGTCAGTCAATATAATAGCTACCAGCCATACCAAACTATTTAAATTTAAATTTAAAATAACTAAAGTTGTATAAGATTAAAAATTCTAGTTCATCAGTCACACTAGCCAGATTTCAAGTGCCCCAAAACTTATTGAACAGTGATTTCAACAGCTACATTATTGAACAGTGCAGATATAAAGACATTCTGATACACAGCACTGGTTCTCAATGTACTAATAACTGAACTGAGATTTTGTTTATTCATTATTAAAAGTGACCAAAGTATTTTTGTTATTACCTGAGCATGAATGGATAGATAGCATAATTTCATGGAATAGGATTAAATGGTCATAAAAAAAGAATATTTGATTTTATTTCACTTAATGAGCTTATACCTCTTCAGTGTACTCGTATCTATGACGAACTTAAAAGCATTGACCATTACTAGGAATAACAAAGACAAAGGTTACTGCCTATGCATCTATTCACCTGCATATCCATTTTTTTTCTCTTTCAGAAAATTTCTGATATAGTAAGGGAAGAATACCAAAAAACTAATAAAGGCATTTAAAACAAATAATAGCATTTGCAATAGTTTAAATATTTGGTTTAGATTTTTAAAGTGAACTTAAAAATAAAATTGCTACTAAAGTGTTGTAAATATTGGAAAAACATATTTCCATAGGGCTGAAATTATTTACAAATCTACTTTTTCAAATTTTTGTGAATTTGATTTCAAGCTTAAGTGCTATAACAATCACTAACATGAATAATTTCAATTCTTAAAAAAATATTCTTAGACCCTTATGCATTGTCAAAATCAGTTTTCTTCTTAGGCATGTGCAAAAACTAGAACAGAAGGCAATTAGATTTAGTCCACTTACAAACCTATTTGTTCTCTTTTTATCCATGATTTTCCCAAGATTTAATGTGACATATTAAAAACATAAAATTATATGAAATACTTCATCATAAACACCAACCTACAAAAAAGAAAGTTCTTAGCACATTACTCCACAGGGAAATAAGTGTAAGCTTTCTGCTGAAAACATATGGCAAGACTACAAATAGTGCTTTTGCAGGTGTTTTAAATGGGAATAATGTAGCTTGTAAATCTTCTGGAAACGATAGCATGGTTGTGTGAGAAATGCTAGAGCACTTAATGTCCAACATCCCACCCCTCCCTCGACAGATGTGAAAATTGAGGTCCATTGTCGCTTTCCTTGGGTGTCAGTGTAACACAGGAGTTAAAAATGTGTGATTAGAATCAGGGAAACTAAATCCATGCACAACCCTGGCAGGTATTTGCTGGGAAAAAATTGGGCTTATTGCCTAATATTTCTAAGGTTTCAAATTCTTCCCATGCTTACTTAGAATCATAATGTAATATGAACCTCAGAAATTTCTGATGAGAAAGACCTTATGTATAACATAAAGTTCACCGTAGCAATTATTGTTCTTCTTCATCATTTGATGCTTTGAATTTCTGTATGACAGTGTGCTTAAGGTCATATGGCAAAGTGAATGAAGTCATGAGCCGTTCACCTTCTTCTGCGTGATCTTCACTCAGGGATGCCGTGTTGCCATATGTTGGCAGCCTGAGGTCAGCCTTTCTGGAGCTACTTTTCCCAGAGCACATCTTTCATGCTAAGTAGGATTAAAGGAATGTCCATTTTTATCTACATTTGTTTCCACACTCCTTTTTTCACACTTCCACACTTTCCCCCAAACCAGAGGTAATTCCACTCTTTTTTTATTCCCAAGCCCTTCCCATTTAAATTCGAAATTTTTCATGGGAAAACTATTATCTTATGCAAAGGTTTTGCATGCAGGATTTTGTGCATAGAATTAGACTGAAAAAAATCATGGGACAAACTAAATATCAAATCAATATGAGCAGAAGAGGAAACTAGAGGAATCTGAGACTGAACCAAATATTGCTTGCTAGGGAGTATAGCCTGTGTTGAGGAAATGAATGGCCATAGAACAGCATTAGGGCTGCTCTAGATTTAGCCTAGAATCTACAGTAAGTCCAGGTATGCTTCAAATAACCATAAGGTAGTAGGGTAGAAAGAACAAATATGTGAAATATATGAGGGGATATGACCTGACCAACTGCATATAGCATAGAAACAGTGTTCATGGACAAGAAACTTGAGAGCCATACAGTAGTCAATATTAGCACCTTATCATCCATTGGATTGTAGGCAATTAAGGATATAGCTACAGTAAATATCAGACTCTAGGAAAAGGGCCCTTTTGCTGAGGCTGTAGAGTTAATGTGTTGCACTATAAGTGAAACATGGCGTCTCATTTCTCCTGTGATCAGGATTGGGGCCCAAGTTCTATAGTTAGAGCTTGTGCCATGGAAGAATCTTGCCCTCGACCTCTCTTCTTGTATCTCAGCAATGAAGTCCTGCTGATTTTCATACCTTGTGGTTTTTAGTTCTAAAGTGGCTCTGCTCTTTAAAATATAGTTAACACATCTCAAAACCTCAGGTCACAAATGTGAATAATGAAAGATTTGTATGGTTTTTTTGGTGTTTTTTTGTTGTTCTAATTAGTTATATATGACAGTAAAATGCATTTTGACACATCATACATAAATTAAGTATAACTTCACATTCTTCTGGTTGTACATGATGTAGAATCACACTGGTTGTGCGATCGTATAAAGCAATAATGTCTGAATCGTTCTACTATCCTTCCTACCCTCGTATTTTCCCTTCACTCTCATCTGCCTAATACAAAGAACCTCTATTTAAGTATCAATTGTATCAAATTGCCATTCTTCTGGGGTCAGGGAATATATCAATCAAGTATGGCCTTTCCCCCATCCTAACTATTTTTGTATTCAGGGAACTCTGTAGTAGCATCACGTTACCAGAGGAGGTAAATGAACAATCCTGAAATATCACTGTCTACTTGGCCTCTCATATGATAAATATTCTTCTCTGTGTTCCTTGGTCTTCAGTCTACCCTCATACTGCAGGGTCTCTTGGACAATGTTTTGTACTCTAGCTTCATACTTTTGTACTCCAGCTGCCTTCCCAATGTCAGTGGTGTAGTCATTTAGAGTCAAGAAAAGTGTGTAAGTTTGCTTGGATAATATCAGAATCAGTGGCTTAAAAGAACATTTTCTCACAATTCTGTAGGTTAGAGATCTGATATAAAAGTGTCATCAGGGTGGGTTTCCTCTGAGTATTCTTAGCTTGGCTGGTTATGGCTGTCTTCTCCCTATGCCTTCACCTGGTCTTTTCTCTGTACATCAGTGTTCAAATTTTCTCTTTCTGTATGCTCCAGTCAAATTGGATTGGGGAGCCCAACCTACTTACTTCATTTTAAGGTAATTACCTCTTTAAAGACTCTATCCCTAAATAGGGGTTTAGGATATCAATATGTGAATTGGGAGGACACTATGGAGTACCTACAAGTATTGTGGAAATCAGAAGACACTGAACTTCTCTCTCATACATCACATGAATTAAACTCCAGAATGCTAGAAGTATGACCTCTTTGATTAGATGCTCTCTGCTGGCATTTATTCTTTTCTTGAAACCCTTAGCTATAGGCAAATCTGATATGTCCATATTTTACATAAATTGTAGTTTTGTGTAAGGTTTTAGAGTTCTCTAGATCCTAATTACAGGACTTTTTTTTTTCTTGAAACTAAAAAACCAAAATTTAATCTCATTTTCCCCCCTATAGGAGACATTGTCCATGTCTGGAGACATTTTTGTCCTGTAATATTGTACCTATAATAAGTTGTCGCAGAAAGCCTCATACAAATCCAGGAAGGAAGAAAGAATATAATTTCCATTCTCATAGTTTATGCCCAGTTTGCTGTTACTTTTGATAAATACACACACACACACACACACACACACACTCATTCTATGTCTGCCCAATAAGAAAGGTACTATTTGCAACTAGTTAGAAAAGACCAGGGATGCCACAAGCATTCCTGCAATGCCCAGAACAACTCCCACACAAAATCATATCCAGCCCCAAATATCAGTAGTGTCCCTCATGGACACCTTAAGATGTGTCTTGACAAGGATATCCTACCCCTTAAGATGACTTTTGTCATCTTAAGGGGTAGGATATCCTAGACATAGCATGATATCATTCATCTGATATATTATTCATGAGGTACTAGATGCCATAAAGATTAATGATCAAATAATTAATGCCATAAAGATTAATGGAAAAGCAGCAAGTTTATAGGAAATGTTAGGGAAAATATAATTGTGTGTTTTATATGTGAAAATATATCTCACTATGAGGAGCTACAAAGAAGCAAGTAGGGAACATCACCAGAAAACTTATGAAGGTATACAGATGAGGAATTAAATAGAGAATATTTATTCTGTAAATTTAGGCTTTCTAATGGACTTTACTGCACTCATATTTGTCAAGGATAAAGGAGAGTAGAGCTTATAAAACAAGATGGGCACCTCAAAAAATATTACAGTGGGGATGAGTGCATCTCCATTTCATATTTATCAGTTTAACAATGCTTATTTGAAAAGGCACCAAAACAACTGGGCTTCAGGGTAAGGGCTTTATTATCAACCCTTAAAAGCTCAGCAACACAAAATCTTTTAAGATGCCTATTTTACATGGTTGTGTTATATTCCTTGGTGCTAATTTTATTTATAGATAACTGACATAAAAAGTCTTATGTTTTGGCTTCTTGATATTTTACCTTCAGTAACCTTTTCCTATATTCAGGTCTCAGATATTCTCTAGGAGACAGATTGACTGTGCACACATCTGAGTCCAGTGACAGAATTCATTCACATACAATATGCTACATGAAGCTGATTTATTACTAACAAAAGTGGAGAATATCAACAAGCCTAAGATGCATTGTGAGTCAGCCCCCAAGAAAGCTGCTGGGATCAGATCCATCTCCATTGTGTATACCCATTTGTACAGCATATGAGGGACTCTGACAGGCAGCCCATCCTGGGACACTGGGGTCACAACGCACACTGGGTTGAAGTGTTGAAGGATTTCCTTTTGGGAGAAGGGTAAGGGTCTAGAATATAATAACCTATGCCAACCATCTCCCTCTTATCTTAGGGTGATGCATTCCCTGCCCATAATATATTTATTCTGGGTAACTTCAATCAAGAAAGTGGGGAGGCTGGTAGCATGTTGTACTCCGGTAATCCCAGCAGCTCAGGAGGCTGAGGCAGAAGGATCAGATCATGAGTTCAAAGCCAGCCTCAGAAAAATTGAGGCACTCAGCAACTCAATGAGACCCTGTCTCTAAATAAAATACAAAATAGAGCTGGTGATGTGGCTTTGTGTTTGGATGCCCCAGAGTTCAACCCTGGGTACCCACTGTATTAAAAAAAAAAAGGAGAAAACTGAAAACTGGATGGGTCTAAAGGCATTCAAAGAACTGTCTTGAACTCTCTCCCTAGATGACTTAGATTTGTCAGCAACAGCAATTTGCCACACTTGAAAATTCTTCATTTCTGTTTTGTGATCACTTTTACCTTTTCATATTACATAACCTCACTGCAACACATTAAGCTTTCTAAATCATTGACCTTACAATGTTGTCTTTCTATCCTCATCTTACAAAGTTTTATTTATTAGTATTATAATTACTTGATGTAAATATTTTCACCTCCTTTGCTTTTTTCTCCCTTTAATATCAAATTATCTAACAGTGTATATCTTCCCACTGACCATATTGAAAGAAAACCACCCCAAATGGACTGATCATATTCATGACCTTAATACTGAAATGAACATGAAGAACAGACCACCAACAAACCCTGCTAATTCTAACTGCAAACTAACAAGAGGTTTCCATTTCTCTCTACCATCATTGTTACTGTCTAATCTAAAATGTCTTCTTCTTTCATTTGGATACTGTTTTAGATTTTGAAATTTCTATTCTCTTTCTTTCACCTTCCATTTTGATCCCATTATGAAAGCCAGGGCAATTTTTTATTAGTTCAGACCAATTTTTAATAATAGAGAATATTACATAATTTACTTATTTTCTTCTCTTTACTAACTTCGCTATCCCACTCACTGTGGTATTTCATATTTTCTACTGTATTTCAACTCTTGATGATCCCATCTCTTACTTTCTGGCTGATAAGTTTGATACAAGATTCATCAAAAATATAAAAGACCTGTCTTGCTATAAATGTTATATCCATTTCTAATACAATGAAGGAAACCATCCTTTTTTCCCACTTATGCATTAAGTCCCATCTTCTGTTTCCTATATTGTTTATCTCTTCTCTTCTGACATCATTACATCGTGCCCCTTATTTAAAAATTATATTAGAAGCCCTATGTGTCACCTAAATTGTCTCATTTTTCTGTTCCCCTTTGAAGTAAATATTCCACTTATTCATCTCCTATTGATTGTTCAGTTCTCAGAATCTTTCTGTTTTTTTCTATCATTTTGAAATTACATTGTCAAAATAAAAAGTGGCTTCCATTTTATAAAAAATATTAACACTTCTGCATCCCTATTTTTCTTGATATTTCACAACTGTTAGTCATGTTCTCCTTGGCTTCTCTTTCCTCTCTTGGTTTCTCTGACATCTTACTATCTTGATTTTCCATGTAGTATTCTACCTTCTTTGTTTTCTTTCATATTTCTTTTCTAATCAACCTCTACCTAGGAACTCTTTTGTTCTTTTTTCACACTCTTCTTATACCCCCAGGACCATTTAAGTGTCATTACTATGCTAAGGACTGTGAAACTCCACTCCCAATCTCTTTTGACTTCTAATGTATCCAGTTGTCTACTTAACTTGAATGTCTGGATATCCAATATTAAACTATTCCAAGCAGGCTCCTCATCCGTCCTCCCCTATATTATAAAAACAAAATGAACTCTCCTCTTGTTACTTTAGCCCAAAATCCTCAGGTTATCTTTGATTCCTCACTTCCTTTGCTATTTATTCCAAGTCCACAGGCCACCAGCAAACTCTGTTAATTCTAATTCCAAATATATCTAGAGGTTTCCATTTCTCTCTACTATCCTTGTCACTACCTAATCTAAATTATCTTTTTTCTCTCATCTTGGTAGTGTTGTATTCAATGAAATTTCTATTTTCCTTTTTGCCCCCTCTATTTTGATTCCATAATTAAGGCCAGAGCAATTTTTTTCTGGTTCAAAACAATTTTTAACAACAGAAAATATTACATAATTTACCTATAAGTTATTTCTCCTCACTTACATTAAAAAAAAATCAAACTCTTACCAGGATAGAAAATACTTGGCCAAATTTGACCCTTCTTTCCCCTCTTTAACTTTATCTTGTTTCACTCTCCCACTTCCTCAATATGCTGGAAAGAAGCCTCTTTTCTATTCTAATCTGCCAAGAGGTTTTCTACTTTAGGCTTGACATTTGCTTTAATTCTGGCTAGAGTGTCTTCCTATTCCATTTCCAATGGCTGACTACATTGTTTTCCCCCAATTTTCGTTAAGCTAGTTTGTTCTGAGAGGCTTCATCTCATTATTCTAGTGCTTTATTGAGCTCTACCATCAATTACTCTAGCACATAATCAAGTTTAGTTTTCTTTGCAAACACTAACACATTCAGCAATTGTACAATTTATCTGCATGCTCTTTGCATCTTTATCTGCTAGAAAATAAATTTATGCAACAGGTATGTACTCACTGCTTAACACTTAGAACAGAATTTAGTTCAGTTCCAGAAGCATAAACTTCTGAAATTTATCAAACCCAGTATATCACACATGCTAACCAAGCACTTTATCACTAAACTTCATTCTCAGTCCCTCACTTTAATGTTTTTTCCATATACCATTTAATTTATCAAAATTAGATTTATCACTTCTGCTCTCTTGAAATTTTACTATGTAACTTATTAAAATTCTCTCAAATTATACCTTTCTGGATTATTATCCATGACAGTGATATTTTGACATATATCTCTACAATAATAAGAATAGAAAGATACATGTTCCATGAATATGTACCATAGATATTTGAAATTTCCATTACTGTATGTTTTTGTTTACTTTTTATTCCCAAATTCCTATAAAAGTGCTTGATATGTAGCAATTCTTAGTGAATATTCATTAAAATGATGGGTAGACTATTCTGATGCAACGCTTCAGCTTATTCTCTTCTCTCCACCTGGAATATCTTCATCTATAAAGATCACGAATAAAGATTATATTCAACTTTTGTGACTAACTCAAATATTACATCCTATGTTACTCTTACCCAGTCTCTCAGCTAGAACTGATCTCTTTATCCCTTGAAAATAAATAATATCTTTGTCTATTTTTTCAGAGAAGTTTAAGATTTATATACATTTGTAAGAAATATTGCAGGAAAAATCCCTATACACCATTCTGTGGTAATATTTTTAATAATAATAGCATAATACTACAACTAGAAAATTGGTATCAATGAAATCCATTAACCTTATTCAGATCTCACCAAATTTTTGTGGATTTGATTCTTTGAAATTATACCCATTTGTAGATTTCCACAATCATCACCATAGTAAAGATACAGAACAGTTCTATCATAAATATTATTCCTTGTGCTGCTTTTTCATGGCCATAGCCGTATCTTTCTCTGTACACTTCCTCAATCCTTGGCAAGCACGATCCTGTTAATTTCTATATTTTTTTATTTCAATAATGTAATACAAATGGAATCATATGATAGTTGACCATTTGCAACTGGAATTCTCTTTAGATGCATCAAAGTTTGTATAGTATATCAAGAATAGATCCTTTTTATTTTTTAAATTTTTTAGTATTTATCAATATTTATTTTATTTTTAATTTTTGTTATTTTTTATTTTAATTAGTTACACATGACAGTACAATGACCTTGACATATCATACATTTGTATCAGATGGGATATAATATCTCATTTTTCTGAGTATACAGGTTGCAGAATCACATTGGTCATGCATTCACATATATACACACAGTAATAATAAAGTCTGTTTCATTCTACTATCCACGAGAAGGGAGGGGGGGTTGAGGAGATAAGAAGAATAGCTTCTTTTTAGGTGGGTCTTTGATACACAAAAATTGAGAGCGTCTGCTCATCGTGGAAACTGCATCCAGCAGCTCTGTGGCTATCACCTTGTCTCAAAATGAATATATGGAATTACACCAAAAATACTATGGATAGCATTTGATTACCATGAGAAAAATGGAAAGAAGGAAACTTGGGAGACTCAGGAACATTCAAAGAAGGCAAAAAAAAAAAAAAAAAAAGAAACAAAATATTGGCCTGAAAACTAAGCTCTATCATGATTAGCACCATGCTGAGAAAATACAAATGAAAAAGACTAGCAAGATGCATGAAAAGAGAAACACCAAACAACAGAATGATGAAAAAACTCCACAAGGAGCAGTACCTGCCTATCTTCTGGACAGAGAGAGACACACCCAAACAAAAGTTACTTTAAGCCAAAACAAAAAGAGAAGGTGGGAAAATGGGAAGTTGCCCTTCCCGAGGTTCCTGCCCAGAAAGAAACAGAAGTATTAAAAGTGATTCAATCAGAAAAAAAGAGAAAAGATATGGAATCAGATGGTTATCAAAGTCTGTTTTGTTGGGGATGCCTTTACAAGAAAACCTTCAAAGTATAAAGCAGTCATATGCCAATGGGCCTACATTTCAAGAAGGCCCATGTAACACATCCTGAATCAAAGCCACCTTTTGCTTACCAATATTTGAATGTGAAAAATAATTCCTTATCCCCACTGTATATAACTTCAGGAGTTATTTCCAAAGGTACAATCATTGAGGTGAATGTGAGTGAGTTGGACCTTGTAAAACAAAGAGGAAAAGTTATTTGGGAAAAATATGTACAGGTTACCAACAGTCCTAAAGAGGTTGAATGTATAAATGCAATCTTGGTTTGACTGCAATTTTACACTTCTTATGAAGACTACAAATCAATGAAGAAAACCACAATTTCTGTGATATTTCTAAATATTACCAAACAGCCTTACATATCTGCAGTCATTAAGAGAACTATTTATTAAATTGTAAAAAATTAAAATAAAAAATTAAAAAAATAGATATTTTATGTACTATCCCATTATATGGATGTACTGTGGTTTGTTTAATCATCAGCATATTGAAGGATGTTTGAGTCATTTTCCTTTTTGAGTTACTATAATTAAAGCTACTATGAATATTTATTGTACAAGTCTTTTTGTGAATATAAGTTGGTATTTCAGGTATTGTACTTTCTAATAGACGAATGGATAAAAAAATGTGGCATTTATACACAATGGAGTATTACTCTGCATTAAAAAATGACAAAGTCATAGAATTTGGAGGGAAATGGATGGCATTAGAGCAGATTATGCTAAGCGAAGCTAGCCAAGCCCTAAAAAACAAATGCCAAATGTCTTCTTTGATATAAGGAGAGTAACTAAGAACAGACTAGGGAAGAAGAGAACGAGAAGAAGACCAACATTAAACAAGGATGAGAGGTGAGAGGGAAAGGGAGAGAGAAGGGAAATTGCATGGAAATGGAAGGAGACCCTCAGGGTTATACAAAATTACATATAAGAGGAAGTGAAGGGAAAGGGGAAAATAATACAAGGGGGAGGAATGAATTACAGTAGTGGGGGTAGAGAGAGAAGAGGGGAGGGGAGGGGAGGGGAGGGGGGATAGTAGAGGACAGGAAAGACAGCAGAATACAACAGATATGAGTATATCAATATGTAAATCAATGGAAGTGTAACTGATGTGATTCTGCAAGCTGTATACGGGGTAAAATGGGAGTTCATAACCCACTTGAATCAAAATGTGAAATATGATATAGCAAGAACTATGTAATGTTTTGAACAACCAACAATAAAAAAATTAAAAAAAATGTGTTCCTTTTTTATTCTGAAATTTTCTACTTTTATTTTGCTAAACATGCACCCAAATTTAATCTTGTATATTCACCAAAAGCTATCTTCATCAATGATTATTAGTCCTGAATTTTTATAATAAAATATGTTCAACTTTGTAATATCAAGTGTCTTGACACTTGGCCAAGACACCAAAAACTTGTTATTATTTATAAAACCAATCCTGTGGTCCTTCCTTCTGGTGGAAATTTGTATTTTTCTTCTGGTATTTATTGTTAACATTTCATATGAATAAAATATGTAACTTGTTTATTAATGCCTTTATAATGAACTATTGAGCCAATCAACTTTGGTTCTATTTAAAGAGACAATATTGTGATCATGGGCCTTTGATTTTTTCAGACACAAATCAAAATATAAAAACTGCAGTCAATCTAATAATTATTTGCTATACATTATAAAGAACATATTGTTTGCTTTGGCATTTTTATTGAACAACTGAATTGTCAATTATTTCCAGACAACAGGAGAGTTACTATTGATTTTGGTAATTTTAAGTTGCTTGTCAGTCAAGACTAGGTCCTTTATACTACTTTTTCTTTTATTTTTTCAAGAATGTCTGCTGCAATTTTCTAAATGAGACATAATCTTTGCTTTCTAATTAACTGAGAGAATGCATTCATTCCATGTATATCCCCTTACCTCAATATACTTCTAATACTTCTAATACTTCTATTTTTTTTCTTTTTTTAAATTTATTCTACTTACTTATACATGAAAGCAGAATGAATTTATTATCATTTTTATTACTTCTTAACCGATCTTTCCATGTAACCTTTATTTAACTTTATGAAGTTCATTTTCCATTCTTTCCACTCAACCAAAATGACATTCCTGAGTTTGACAAACCTAGTGTCCTTATTCCATAATAATAATATTAGTAATAATTATTTTAATAACATCTATAATGATGCACCTGACACTATTGGTAACATTTGTTACTAACTCCATGTGAACATTTTTTCCCCATCAATGGTATCCAGAATAGTTTCTTGTTAGACTAATTAATATTCCATCTATGGGAAAGGATTAAGAGTGTGTTTGGTGACTATGCAAAAGGGATCCTAGCAGGAGCCAAGTATCAAAAAAGAACAGTAAAGCCAGCTCCATTACTGTGTCTCACACATTGATGAATTTCTAAAATATGTCCTAAATAAATTAATCATCCTTATATAACACCAAGTATTGCTTTTTATTGGCATGGGAGATTCTGACTTTATTCACATTCCTCCAAAATAAGCGTCACTCCTATCCTCAAAAAAATTTTCACAGAATTAATAAAAAATCCATTAGAAAAAAATAATTTTAGAATAGATAGGCTAAGGTAGATGAGTCAGGTAGATCAACAGAAATTCAACAGTTACCTTATTATGTAATCATCTTAAAATCTTTAAGCATGCTTTATTCTGAATATTTGATATAGATTTATCTTGACCTAAACTCTCCTATTTAAATACAGATTGGAGTGAAATATTTTGCTAACATTCTGCGTCACACTACCTTCCTTTTCAATAATATCCTTGATATATCTTAGGAAACTAAATTCAGATGACAGGAATAAAATCTCAACTAATAAATAAAAGGCATCTTTACTAAGAAACAATAAAACAAAATAATACTTTTTTTTCTTCCCATGGATTGATACAGAACCATTTCCACTATTTTGAAAATGGAAGCCATCAAAATGAGATATTATTCTGTGCAAAAGGAGAAAAACACAATCTTGGGTGCATACAATGTTCACTTTCATCTAATAGAGTTAACATAAACCTTTGCAGCTGTAATACTGAAAAAAAAATGAAATTAAAACAATGAAACAATGAGTATAAAGCATTGAAGCTCCTCAAATGACAATGACCCCTTTGGCCATGCCTTTCTCCCCTACCCCCATCTTATTTTTACATATCCCCCAACATAATAAGCCTGCCACCACTAATGTTATAAAGTAGTAATTGTTCCTAATTGGTAGGGAGGCGACAGACCATTCTGGTAATGTTGTGAAACTGTAAGAAAGGAGGAGTGAGAACATTCACAGGCCCAGCAGTAATTATCCACTAATTTGGCCTGTTTGTGTGGGGACAGCTCATTATAGCCCTTAAGAAACCTCAGAATAAAGAGGGAAAGTAGGTAGGAGGCAAGGTTAAATAATTAGTGTTCAGCAGATTTTTTTAAAGATCCAAAGAATAGGATTAAGGGTGGGAAATGTGACCAGAGTAACAATTAAGAAATGGTAGAACATTCTGAGCTGACTGGGTTTTATGTATTTGTGGGAATAGGGGTATATAAGGAACCTATATTATGATATGAAAAATGACATGTTACTCTTATTATGCTCTTTAAATTATGACCCTGATTGTCCCCTTCCATTTTATGTTATGTTGCCAATCTCATGCTTAACATGAGATTTATTCTCATAAGTTATATAAAAAGATATTCAGTTTTTACAAAATTATGTGTAAGAAGGTTTTCACATCATATTACATTTAGCATCTGTAATTTTATTTTAGGAGTTAAAAATGTGTACTTATATATCTACATACAGATAACATAGTACAGACTTTGTAAAAAAATTATCATTCAACTATTACTTTGTTAATAAGTCTGAATTCTTAGTTCATATATGTATATACATATATCTATACATATATATTCACATACATACTAACTCATTTCAAGTATAAGTATGCTTGATCTGTTTTATATGAATATGATATATTATATATATACATACATATGTATAAATACACATGTACATGTATTTGGTAAATAATCTATTTGTATAAATTTGTATCTAGTGTTTCAAAGATTTTCTAAGGGCACAATTTTAAGATACTTTTATAAGAAGCAATATTCTCTCAACCAGCTTATGTGCCTGCAATTAATGCTTTTTATCTACCTAACAGAAAATGAAATAAAATGTTTGAATAACCTTAAGTTATTCAATTAAGTTGCTCTAAAATATATATATATATATATATATATATATGTGTGTGTGTGTGTGTGTGTGTGTGTGTGTGTGTGTGTGTGTGCCTTAAAAATATACCCATTAAAGAACTCTGGATTAAGTTTTAGGATATTATAAACCCTTTGCTGAGAGGTGAAAATCTACTCTGCTCTATAATATAGAAATAAAAGCATGGAACCAATCCAACAAATTTAGGCTGGAATATATTAATGTTGCAAAGGGTATACATTTTATTTATATGTGATTTAGATAATTTAACTCTATTGTAATTCAAAATAATTTCCCTAAATCAAGAATTGAGATGGAGCTGAGCATCTTGGCACATATCTAGAAACCCAGTGATTCAGAAAGCTGAGGCAGGCAAGTTCTAGTTTAACCTCAGCAATTTAGTGAGATTCTCAGGAACTTAAGAAGACCCTGTCTGAAGAAGAAGAAAAAGAAAGAAAGAAAGAGGAGGAGGAGAAGAGGAGGAGGAGGGGGAAGAAAGAGAGGTTGAGACTATGGCTCAGTGGTGAAGTGCTTGCCTAGCAAGCATGAGACACTGGGTTCGATTCTCAGCACCACATATAAATAAATAAAAATAAAGATCCATTGATAACTAATGTATATATATTAGTAATCTTATATATGTAAAGTTATCATATATATATATATATAGAAGAAAGAAAGAGCCATGGATTTATGTTAGTGATAAATTGCCCCCACATACCTCAATCCACAGTACCAAAAAAAAAAAAGTTGGAAAATCATTCTTCTACTCATTCAAAAGGGAAATTATGGTGCCAATATGAGTAAATTAGTGGAGAATTACCACCATTTTTTTTAATGTTTAAAACACAAGCTATAAAATCTGCCTGTCAATAACTAAGCATTTTCTTCATTTACAAAAAAAAATGTGACTGCAATGAATTGATGATTAAATTCATTAATGTCATTTTCTTTCTCTTTGAAAACGTATTGATATCATTCAATGAATGGCATGTCTCTGGCTACTTAGCAACACCTGAAGCTTGTTACATCAAAAACTGAATAAAAAGAATTCACTTTCTATTGTCCTCACAAATATTTTTAATATATTAGACTAGTAGTTTTCCAAATTATTTTTCTCAGAATTCCTCTGAAGACTACCAAAAACTTAATGCCATCTTCTCAGTTTGCATTCTGTCTTATTCAACACTCTGTTTACATAAACATCAAAAATACCAAATTGTTTACTCACTATCTTATGAAAGAATTGTGAGAAAAAAAGTGAAGAAAAAGGCATTTCATTAACCACTTTTCTAAAAATTATTTACTGTTATTTCACTCTAATTTATAAGGATACATTATATTGTAATTGTTCAATCCAGAATCTTAGCAATGTTTTAGAAGATAATGACTTTACATTTTTCTTGGGTTTTGTTGTTGTTGTTGTTGTTGTCATTGTTTGCTGATAATATTTCCTCTGATATAAATGGTTAGAGATTTATTATGCTTTATCTGATTCATTAGAACTGTCACTGATATTTTTACTGCCCATAAAGTCCCTATCCTCATTGTAACATTTCTTATGCATATGATTGGTGCAATTAATGTATTTTATAATTATAACTCTGTATATCACAAATGATTACTGTGTCATAGATACCAATGTTCATAAAATATTCTGTGTGCACTGTTAATGTTTTCTAGCATGTCTTGCACTTGGCTCAGGGTCATGTAACTAGTTTTGATTAATGGGTTGAAAGTACATAGGTTAAGCTGCACTTCCAGAGAAATTGAAAGAGTTGGAATGATTCACCCTGTGTGGATAACCTAATTTGAGGGGCCTGGAATTTTAGTGAGTAAAATTTTAGTGCCATAGCAACATATGGTGACCTAGCTTCTAGTAATATCTTGAAGTAAAGTTGTCCTGGAAGGCCAACCAACATGTGATGGACTTTACATAGTGAGAAAAAAACAAAAACTTGTTTTCTTAAGCCACTGATATTTAATGAGGCATGTGTTAAGACTTCAAAGCTTGGAATTACATGATTAATACAGGTCCTAAAGTTTATTCATGTACCAAGACTGTAATTCCCAATTAACATTGTATCATCACTCACTGATAGCTTAAATTTCTAAACTTGGAAAAGACATCAAGAAATAAAAGAGAAAACTTTACTTTTTATCTATATTATTTTTAAAATTTAAGTTTTAAGTGTCAGAAATGTTGAGGAAACACATTTTTTTTAAACAAGGCAACCAAAAATCTAGATAAAATAAATTAAAAAATATGTAAAAACTCCTAAGGCAAATTGTGCTATTGGATTAATAATTCCAGAAAAAAAAATCATGTTTTTAAAGTGCTGGTCTTATAAGAACAGCATTTCTCCAGAGGCATTTTTTAATTGTGTGTGTGTGGCGGGGGGGGGGGGGGGTGGATGTCTGTGCAATGGACAGAAAAGGGATAACTAAATCTAAGAGGAAAAAAAATCATGTAGATCTTTTGTCAATCTCAAAAGTTGGAAACAAAAATCAAGGTTCATATGCTTAGGGGACCATTATTTGAAGAGATTTTTAAAAAGTAGGACAACCAAAGAACCTGGAGAGGAAAGGACCCATTATCTATAAAGGAGCATCAATAAGACTGTAACAGTTAGTTGACCTCTCCATAGGAATGATAGGGACCAGGAGATAAAGGAGTACCATCTGTACGGAACTAAGAGAAAACAACTGGCAAACTAAAATTCTATACCTAGTGAAACTATCCTTGGATAATGAAATCAAAATAAAGATATTGTCAAACAAAAAATTGAGAATATTTGTCAGCAGAGAACACAGGTGAAGATTTTCAAGCAGCAGGAAAATGTTTCCAAATAGAAACATGTATATGCAGGAAAAAAATGCCAATGAAGAAAGTATATATATGAGTACATACATATGTATATTGACTGCACAAAATAATACTTTTAATGTCATCTTGAGTTCAAACTATATGAAGAATTAAAATCTATGAAAATAACAATGCAAATATTGAAATGGCTGTAAGTAAAGTTAATGTGTTCTAATTTCAATGTGTTTTCTGATAAAAAATGTTATTACTTTATAATAGACAATAATGAATAATTGAAAAATGTTTAAACAGGTGGTGAAAATAATACATTAATGGGGGACAAAATAATAAAAATTACTTAAAATAGAACAAAGTAAGAAAGAAAAGCAACTATAACTAGATTAATAAATGGAAAATAAATAGTGAGATTATGGTATAAATGCAAATACATTAATAATTGTATTAAATATAAATGAATTAAGTACACTAATTAAAAGAAAATATTCTGACTGAATTCAAATGAAAGAATCTAATTATGTTTCAAAAGATGTACACTAAATGTAAGGATAAAAATGCATTGAAATGAGAGTATTAAAAAAAAGACAACAAATCAAAAGAAAACTCTTGCTAATATGTTAATGTCATAAAAAGTAGACTTTAAAGTTTTAGCAGATTTTAAGATGTATTTCATAATGTTTGAAAGAACAATTTATCATGTAAATAACATCATTCAAGTGTATATGTAATTAATAACATGACTAAAAGTATATTTTAAAAAGTCAGAATTAAAAAGAGTAATAGAAAAATCTATAACCAAGGAAGATATTCATATTTCTTTCAGTGTTGAGAGAGAGACAAAATGTGTTAACAAGCATAAATTGCACCTGGGCTATAAGATTAAATAATCTGCCCTGATTTGTATTTGTAGACCAACGTAGCCAGCAATAAAACCCATATTAAACAACTGCACACCAAATTTTGTCCAAAATTCATAATATGTGAAGTTATGAAGAAAATGTCATCAAAATTCAAAGAAACCCATTCAAATATTTGTTATTATTTGGCAAATTAAGGTTAAAAACAATGGCAAAGATTACAATGTTTCCAAGTATTTGTAAATACACTCAAATATAATATGATAGAAAATATGTCATGATGGAAATTTAATATGTTGAGAATTGTGATGAAATATCAGATAACAGAGTTGTAGGACAAAGCTAAATCTGAATCTAAATGAAAGTTTATAAGTTTTAAAAGCATATAATGAAATATTTTTTAAAATAAGATTGAAAAGCAGTGATATACAGATGGATAAAGCACATACACATATATGAACTTAAGTCAGAAATAGAATAGCAAAAGAAAAACAAAACAAATTAATAAGAAAAAAGGAAAAGAGAATGAATGAATCATATTAATACTGAATCTTAGTGGGAAACAACAAAATCAAGTCATTATGAAAAGAGTAATAAAATAATTTAAAATGATAATCACTGGCAAAATTGTTCAAGGAGTGTGTAAAAGCACAATTTCTTAATATCAGCAAAAAAGGGAGGAAAATAATTATAGGTTACACAGTAACGAAAAAAGCAGAAAGATAATATTTCAAAAAATACACTTAGAAAATAAGAGAAACTGTACAAATTCCTTAAAATTCAATCTTTGAGAAAAGTGACACAAGAAGTGGAAATCTGAATAAAAGAAATTGCATTGGATTTAGCATTCTCAGAAATAAAACTAAGAAAGACCAAATGTACCTCAATATTTAAATAAATTAATAAATTATGGCATATGGCAGTAAAAATGTAAGAACTATTGCTAAATTAACATGAATAAATCTTCTAAGAGTAATATTGATCCAGAGCAACAAAAGTAAATTCTGTGTAATTCCACCTACACACAATGCAGAACAGAAAACCAGTCTACAGTCTTAGAAGTCATAAAAACATTTACCTTGGGGAAGTAGAGATGGGAAAGCCTATGGGATCCAAAGCAGTGGTGTATTTCTTAATCTGTGCTGGGAATTCATTAAACTTGCCCATTCACAGTATGGAAATTTAACCATGTTGTTAATTCATAGGTCATATATTTTTCTATATTAATCTATAGTTCTCAACTAGCCCACCAAGAGGACTTTTAAAATTTTTGGAGATATTTTTGTTCTCATAAGTTGGTGAGGGTGATGCTGGCATCTAGTGGGCAGAGTTTAAGATGATGCTAAATATAACACAATGTGGAAGGCAGATTTCCTCGGCAGATTTTCTAGTCCACAATGTTAGTAGTGCCAAGTTGAGAAACCGATATATATATATATATATATATATATATATATATATATATATATATAAAAATATAAGAGATAATACCATTTATATACCCCTTACTTTTTGTAGAAGTTTAAATATGTAGAAGATAAATTCCACCAATATAAGGGCATGCAGAAAATTAATTAATCAGAGAATACAGAAGAGTAACTAGCTGACATTATGAAATGCACACATCAATATTTACATTTCAGGAAGACCAATTATAAATTATTAAATTTAAAATCTACTATTATATATTCATTTGTAAGTTATATCTATGGATTTTAGAAAGATTTTAAAACCATGTATGCTATCAGTTTTAAGAAATATGCTATCAGTTTGAAGAAAATAAGGGGGAATAAATGTGTTTAAAACCTTACATGTATAAGTATAAACATGAGTTGCCATTTTGAGTCCAGATTGCTTATATACCAAATTATTTGAACAAAGGAAACACAATGGGATATGTAATTTTTATCGGTTGTCAAAGTAAAACTTATTAAATCATCGTGAGAAAAACACATATACCCACCCATTCCTGACACTGAATTTTGAAGAATATTTGTAATGTGGATATTACAAGGTCAAGGTCATTATCAATATAATGCACACTGAAAGTTTTGGAGAAGATATGAAGTTTCTAAATACATGATCTTATCTTTTTATAATTTATCAGTTAAAGTAATTCTACATGAATGGAGACCTTCTGCATGACATTCAAAAGTAATGTGGTTGGGGTAGCCAAGAAAATTAAGTACCCAGATATAGGATCCAAATCTCCACACCAGGATCTGGCACAATAAACTGATCACCTTCCTTCTCTGAACTAAATCTTGTGCACTTCCATTTTCCTTACTAAGGTTTTGTTGAAACATTTTTATATTCATTAATTTATCTATGGTTTCTCTTGGTTTTCATGCTACAAATATATGAACCAGTGGTTGCAACAGAGACCAAATATCACAAGCGTCTTAACTATTTAACTGTTTACTAAGGGGTCCCTACAGAAGGAAGAGCTCAATACTTTATCCATCCTTCAAGTATCATTTAGATAACATTTTTGACAGAAGCAGTGTAACTGAACTTCCAATTCTTTTTAAGCATTGAAGCAGTGATATTTTGTATTATTGATTGGGGGAAGCATAAAAATTTGTGAAATTTGGATAAACTTCCATGCATTTTTTCCTAAGCAGGTAATGTAGCAGCTCAATATTTTTTAAAGATGTAGTCTCATGTATCCATTAATATAATGAAAAAATTGTAGATAAATCTTTGAATGAATCACTTTATTCTAAACTCCCCAATTTTAATATCATAAGGTTGGGCTAAATTAGTGCAGTAGCTAGCAGTATTATAACCATGTTTGTTCCCCCAAATATATTAGTGTTTCATTGAAAGGAGACTTCCATCTTCTTTCAATGAAACACTAATATAGGTTCTGCCTGTGATGAGAATTTGTAAATGTGATGATGTTTATTAGTCATCTGACATTAAAACACATAGAGCATCTTGGTTTATTTGGAAGGGTTCATTGTAATTATATGAGACCTTAAACATAGAAAACAAAGGCAGAAGTGTTCATAAGTGAGATACAGTGGAAAGGAAAAACACAGAGAAGACGACATTAAAATGATATAAATATGAGAAGGGTTCTGTCCACCATTTCTGAAACTAAAGAAAGAAGTTATATAATTAGAAGTCAAGGAATGTGGTATCCTCTAGAAACTGAAGACAACCCCTAGTCACCAGTCAACAAGAAAAGGGGGACCTAGTCCTATAACCTAGACCTAAATTTTGCCCACAACTTTAATAAGCTTAGAGGCAGATTCCCCCTTAAGTTTTCAGATAAGAGCCCTGACATGTAATTTATTTCAATCTCTTGCCACCAGTTGATCCAAAATGTCTCTCAATTTCTAAGACACAGAAACTGAGATAACAAATGGGTTTTGTTTTAGGTTGCTAAATTTGGTAATTTTTTATAGCAGCAATTAAAAATTAATACAAATATTTTCATGTTTTCTTAGGCCCTGGAAGAATGTTTACAGTAGGGAACTTGACAATTGAGTAGCTATTCACTGAAAGTGGACATCATGAAAAATTTACCTTGAGTTTCTTTCTTCTTTGTCTATGATATTTAAGGAAATTCTATAAATCAATCCATGTCCCAAAAGTGCAAGCTGAAAACACTAGAACATTTTGAATTTTCCTCCAATCTAATAATTAATATTTGACTAAAATATTTCCTTCTTGATATTTGGGAATAATATATATTTTGTAAAGCCCAAAGCTCCTAAAATTAGGAATCCTAAAAAGGAAAAAAAATACAAATTTAGGTATAAAAATAAATATTAATTTACAATGAAAGTTGCAAATAATTACAAAGTGCATAAAGACAATAAATATTCCAAACTTCAAGATATCCAGATAAATAATATTGTTATTTATACTAGATTATAATTCCTTAATATATCCATTTATTGCATTTAAAAAATGTTTGGACTGTAAACTCTTTGATTGTTTGTTCATGAAACAATTTTATCATCTCTATATATAAAAAATGGAAGATAATTCACTACTTTTCCTCAAATGTTTGATAAATTATTTATTTATTATTATTGAGAATCTAAAAAAGTGTATTGAAATTTATTTTGGGAAATGTTATATGGGTTTTTAGAATTGCTGTCACACTATGGAAAAGCTTTTAAAACTATCTTTTATGAGTGATGACTTAGAATGATTTTAGAGTCCAGATTCTCCCTCCATGCATATTAAACATTTTTTTTGTCTTCTATTACTGACATACCTTTAATTCTGGATGTCTATAACATGTTTTTATCATCATATGACTAACCCTCTGCCCCCTAAACCTTTGGGTCATATTGGAATAACTAGAAATAGCTGAAATATATGCAAAAGTGATTTTAAACTACTTAAATGTGCTTACTAAGCCAAAATAAATTTTTCTATGATTCAGCTTTCCTCTACCAAGTGCCAATTGCCCCAACTCATTGCCAACGATGATGAAGAAAAGATCAGAATGAAAGGACACAGCAGTCTTTCTGACTGAGACATTGTCCTACTTTACCAAGATTTATAAAACTGTATGGCCAAGGGACCATATTAAAAGGTTCTTCTCATAACCTTGGAAGGGTCAATGCAACTTAGGGTCTCTGAATCTTAAAAAAGAAGCATTTGCTTCTAAATACACTCAATTAGAGTACAGTTGTTTTTCTTTCAAAGGTTTGTAGTCAGTTGATACTAGTGTTTAGCTGTTTAGGGAAGATGAGTTAAACCATCTTTTTGATCAATAATGGTGAAATGGTTAATTGTGATTATTAGCCCCTTGTGAAAATGCTGCCTCAAAGTAAAGCTCTTATTAAATAAGTTAATTGATCAAATAGTATATTTCAGTGGTGGGAATAATTTCCTATATATTTCTTAAAATTGAACATTTTTAAAGGGCATGATATTCAGATTGAACAAATATCCAACAGACATTTTTAATATCCCACAGTTAATCTCCCATATCACTTTCTTCTCCTAACATCTAAGGCTATAATAAATCCAAATTTTGGTAAATTTTCACGTAATATTTTTCTTCCTCCTAAACTAGAAAATATGTTCCTTAGTTAAATGGGAATATAACAAAATATGCCTATTAGTCTATATTAACTCTGTAACATCATACTTCTAGAATTTGTCTTAGGAATTCTAGAAACTATTTTAGATTTGACAGTAATGCAGTCAAGTGGAGCAGAGCAGATTGTATAATTTCAACACTCCAGCTTCATTTTTCATTAAAAGAAAAAATCTCCCTCTAATGTCAGTTTGAGGACAGAAGAAAAAACAAAAGGCACTCATGGGATTGAGAACATGGTGCCTGAAGCCGTGTGAATCTAGCAAATATTCCCTTGGGATAATTCACATCTAAAAGTGAGAGCTTCCATGTTCCTGTGAAAAGTGAGTTTCAGTTTGTTTTTGTTAAATTGAGGCAAATATAAAATAACTTTTACTTTTTTTTCAAGTTTTCCTGCTAGAAATATATTTTATACCCTAATAATATTTTGCTTTTATGTATACCTTCTATGTGTTTTGAAACATTGACAATATGTTCATTAAATAGGAAAGAAGGAAGGAAGGAAGGATGGAAGGAAGGAAGGAAGGATGGAAGGAAGGAAGGAAGGAAGGAAGGAAGGAAGAAAGGGGAAAAAGTGAAGGAAGATGAAAAGAATGTCCCTTTCACTTTTACTAATTCAATAAACCAAAATATTCTTGAATGGTTGTGATGGGTAGGTGTGTGTTCCCAAATTTAAAGAAGATTGTCTCCAAAATAATAATTAAACAAACATAAAGAATAGTGTAAGACAGTATTTTGCAAACAGAAGCGCTTGAGAAATATTTTTTATTTTTAAAATAGAATAACTATTTGCCAAATGTTTAAGTTGGGTGACTGCTGCAATATTTAAAATTTGTATGAAATTAGCAGTCTTTTGGCAAAAAAAATTACACAAGACAACTGCCAGATTAAAATACATACACTCAATCTGTCCTTTAGCTCACCATTTATCCCCCCCTCCTGTTTTTTTTCCATTTTTCTTTCTTATTCCTTTAATCAGGGAAAAGAAATGTCTTTTTATAATCAGAAATGGAAATAAACTATGAATGTGTGAAGACTCAACAAAATGATTAATCACAGACCATTTTGACTTTATTAAAAGCATTCTGCAATAATATTTTAATCCAGAAGAATATATTTCTTATTTAGAAAATCCAACATAGCTGAGTAAGAGCATATATTCATGCATTTACCATTTAACTGTCCACATTAGAAAAGTTCATTTATTAATATCCCAATTAACTATAAAATTATTGAGAAAAATAAATTTTAAGTTAAATATTGTCCTTTCTGAAAGTATATACAGGAGGATTCAAACAATTTGAATTCTATGAACTCATTATATTTTCTTTTGCAGCAGAATATGTATTCTTATGTACACACATAGAGCCATATACATACATTCATATATCCAAATCTATATTCTAAGTAAAAATTGAGATTATATAAGTATATATGTTGCAACCTGTCTTTAATAGTATATCTTTATCATTTTATGTATCACTGGATATTTTCTTGGAATTATTTTTAATGTTGATTCTCCCTTTTATTTTTTATACCAGGGATTGAAGCACTGAGCCACATTCATTAGCAATTCATCAAATTGCTTAGGGCCACACTAAGTTGCTGAGGCTGGCTAGGAACTTGCAATCATCCTGGCTCTGCCTTCCAAGGCATGTGCCACTGTGTCTAGCTACTGTTGATTCTGTTTGGTAGATATAGTGTACCAGCATTTACTTATTTAACCAATTCCCTTATTGTACAAATATAGTGAACGTACACACACATACACACAGTAATACTCCACTTAATAATGTTGTTTATGGTCAATAATGGAGGATACAGATGATGCTAATTTGATAAGATTATAAAGGAGATGAGAAATTTCTGTCACCTATCATTGTATTATAATATTAATGTAACACATTATGTACTGACGTAAACAAATCTACTGTGCTGCCAGTCATAAAAAGGTACAACACATCTAAATTATGCACAGTACATAATACTTGGTAATGATAATAAATGACTACATGACTAATTTTTGTATTTACTATACTATACATTTTACCATTATTTTAGAATGAACTCCTTGCTAGAAAAAGTTTAATGTAAAACAATATGCCATGATACACCATCAGCAGCCTCACATATTTTGCATTTACTATATATTGATTGCATTTTTCTTGTGCTTAAACAAGCATTGTTTTCTTCATCATGCATACAAAAATTAATTGCTAATGTTGCTGGTAAGGGGCCATGTCAACCGATTACCCAGGAAATTAAACTAAATTGAACAAAAAACTATGATGGTGGAAACTCAGTGACGGCTATTGTTCATAGTCAGGCATGCCCCATTCCTCCATAGCTACTCTGTTGAAGAACAAGGGCAAAGTCACACAGTTGTTAAAGGCTCTGCTTAAATGAAGCTGATGAGACTAAAACAAATTCAAGGAGGGCCTATGTCAGATATGGAAAAACACTTAATGACCTGGATTGAAGACTAGGCTCTGAAATGTATCCATGTTAGCACCACAAGGACATAGTCAAAGCTAAATGGGTGTTTGTAGTGCTGAAAGGAAAGACTTTGAGGATCCAATATGGCAGACTAGAGGGAGGTTTCATTCTGTGTCGCTCTGTGACCTGGGATTCAAGTAGTGGAAATACTGTTTCTCTAGGGGTGATTAGAGAACCCCCTGAAAGCTCCCACGCAGAAAACAGGGCCACCGAGCCACACAGGTTTCCAAGCCTCAACATCAGTGCAGGACTCCCTGACACTCTCCCACGCAGGACCTCTGGGTGCCCAAGCAGGACCAGTGGCATCAGCACCACCCACACAGGACTCCTAGCCACCCACCCGTGCAGGAATCCCGGCCTCTGCCAACACAGAAAATTCCAGCCATCATTTTGCCGCTTGTACCCCCATCTACCAATGTGGGGCTCCCCCGTGGACTCTATCTTGGGACACTGCAACCACTGCCATAGTCCACTACATGTGTTAGCCTACACCTGGGAACACCATACAGGGTCTAAAGATAGCCACCAGCCATAACACTGCATACCACAGAGCTTCATATCTAAACATGCCACCAACAACTACTTCCCAGCCCCACCCTGTCCATCACCCCATTTCTGAAAGCAGCCACCTCCATCTTGGGACATCTTTCTCTCTATCTATAGCTGGGCAACCCCCAGCTTGGAACAATGGCTGGTGCTTAGAAGCAATATCAAGGTAAAATTAATCCCTAATTTCCCCTTCCCTCAGGTAGCCACTAACCCGGTACACTGCTTACAACTACATGGCTATAGCTACCAAAACCTAGATCTGAATTGCTCAATACAAAACAGTTCTCTGCCACAGGAGCAAAAAGAATAAGTTGAAAGAAAATTTTCTCCAGAGAGAAAGGTTCCTGGATGGGAAGTAGAAAGTGAGAGGTGAAGAGATAGAGTTTAGAGACTAAATTAGAGACCAGGAATTGTGAGGTTTACAGGTGATATAAGGAGATAAGAAGAGGCACCCACATCACAAGAGCAGGCCCCAAAGGAGATCCTTGGGGTGCACTTTTCCATCAGGGACCAGCAAGGGCTATACCCCATCTTTAGGAGCTCTGCCTCTAAGACTAACCCTCCCACCCTAATAACCTTCACCATCCTGAGGGTGGAGTTACCAGCAAACAACAGATGAGAAGGAAATCAGGAAACATACTGATCTCCAATAAAAACAATCCTTTTGAAAACAAGTAATTTTTGTGAATTAGGCTATTGAGACTGGGTTGTCTGAGTAGTACATTATAGTTGTGTTGTATATTCTTTTATCTCCAATTTTTACTTTTTAAATTTTTCTTAATATTTATTTTGTTTGCTTTTTGTATTCTATTGTCTCACCAATTACTTGTCTTCCCAAAATTACTTTCTTGCTCTTCTCCTGCTATTAACCAACTTCTTTAGATTCCTCTTTCACACTTTCTAAGATCTAATAACTCTATAGCCTCACCTCCTACCCCCTAAACATCTCAAACTACACCTCACTCCTGGCTCTATGTCCACCATCAGAAACTGTAGATCCTTTTGCAAAACTACTCTTTATATTGTAGATAACAAAGAAACACATCATTTCTGTATATTGTGACTAAACCATAAATGTCTTAATAGCAGTTATTTGGTTTAAGTTTGTTATTGTTTGTATTGGAATCTGTTAATATTGTTCTCCCCCTTAAAGGAGAGGTATTAGAATCCTGAAGTGACACTATAAGCCTACAATGTAAAAACTGTAATGCCTCAGTTCTGCAGTGCTAGAAGGGAAGATGCATGAACAACATTAAAAAAAAAAAAAAGGAAAGAAATTTCCCCAAACAAACCAGGAGACTACGTTATTAGACTCCATGGCCATCATACCAGAAGAAATTACAGACAAGGAGTTCAGGATGTATATAATTAAAATGCTCTGTGAATTAAAGGATGATGTAAGAGAGCAAATACAGGCAGAAAAAGATTACTTCAATAAGTAGACAGATTTTCTGAAAAAAAAAAAACAGAAATCCTTGAAATAAAGGAAATAATAAACAAAATTTAAAAACCTCAATAGAAAGCAGTGCCAACAGACTAAACCTCAAGAAAGACAGGACCTCAGACAACCAAGACCAAATATATAATCTTAAAAATATTGTTGACTTCACAGTGAAGATGGTAAGATAAAATGAGCAGAACATTCAAGAATTATGGGGTAAATAAAAATATCACATTTAAGAATTATTAGGATAGAGGAAGGCATAGAGTTTCAAACCAAAGGAATGAACAATATATTCACTGAAATAATATCAGAAAAATTCCAAACATGAAGAATGAGTTGGGAAACCATTTCAAGAGGCTTATAGGACACCAAATGTCCAAAATCACAACAGAGTCACATCAACGCAAATTATAATGAAAATGCTTAACATACAGAATAAGGAGAGAATTTTAAAAACCACAAGAGAAAGGAATCAGATTACATATAGGGGAAACCAATTAGGTTCTTTGCATATTTTTTTGACCCAGACCCTGAGAGCTAGACTATCCTGAAACAACATATAACAAGCTCTAAAAAAGAATCTTATATTCAGCAAAATTAAGCTCCAGATTTGATGACAAAAGAAAAACCTTCCATGATAAACAAAAATTAAAAGAATTTACAACTAGGAAGCATGCACTACAAGACATATTCCAAGAGGAAGAAATGAAAAACAACAACGAAAGTCAGCAAAGGGAAGTATTATATTAAATGAAAAATCAATCAAAGGAGAAACCAAAAATACCAAAATAAACAAAATTTTAATTTTGTTAAATACCAAAAATAAATTAAAATGACCAGAAATACATATCATGTCTCAATAAAAACCCTGAATGGTAATGGTCTAAATTCACCAATCAAAAAACATAGGCTGGCAGATTGGATTAAAAAAAAAAAAAAAGACCCGACAATATGCTGCCTTCAAGAGACTCATCTCATAGAAAAAGAAATCCACAGACTGAAGGTGAAAGTTTAGGTGTTAGGGTCTGTAAACAAGTCTGGATGGCTCCTGGCATTTTGCCAGAGGGAGTGGTTTGTGAAGTAATGCTAGTGAACCATTAAGTGTGGAGATTCTTTATTGGTTGACTGCTGTGTCTAGTTTATGTTAATTAAAATAAGCTGTGTGTAATGTATATATACCCCTCCGGTCCTATAATAAACGGCTCCCACTCCTGCTGTATCAATCTACACAAGTTGCTCATCACCCTCCCCCCCCCCCGTTATTCAATCCTCTTATCAAATAAAATAGACTTAAAGTCAATCAAAAGGAATAAAGAAGGACATTTCATTTTTGTTACTATTGCCCTGTATTATACTTTAAAATCTGGTATTGCAATACCACCTGTTTCACTCTTCCTGCTTAGAATTGCTTTAGCTATTCTGGGTCTCTTATTTTTCCAAATGAATTTCATGATTGCTTTTTCTATTTCTGCAAGGAATGCTGTTGGGAATTTTATTGGAATTGCATTGAATCTGTAAAGTGCTTTTGGTAATTTGGCCATTTTAATAATATTAATTCTGCCTATCCATGAGCAAAGTATAATTTTCCATCTTCTAAGGTCTTCTTCTATTTCTCTCTTTAGGGTTCTGTAGTTTTTGTTATATAGATCTTTCACCTCTTTTGTTAGGTTGATTCCCAAGTAAAATTCTGGCAAATCATACAAAAACATATCAAAAAGATCGCGCACCATGATCAAGTAGGATTCATCCCTGGGATGCAAGACTAGTTCAAAATACAGAAATCAATAAATGTAATTTACCACATCAATTGATTTAAAGATAAGAACCATATGATCATCTCGATAGACGCAGAAAAAGCGTTCGACAAAATACAGCATCCCTTTATGTTTAAAACACTAGAAAACTAGAGATAACAGGAATTTATCTAAGCACTGTAAAAGCTATTTATGCTAAGCCTCAGGCCAGCATCATTCTAAATGGAGAAAAATTGAAGGCATTCCCTCTAAAATCTGGAATAAGACAGGGATGCCCTCTCTCACCACTTCTATTCAACATAGTTCTTGAAACACTGGCCAGAGCAATTAAACAGATGAAAGTAATTAAAGGCATAAATACAGGAAAAGAAGAATTTAAATTAGCACTATTTTGCCGCAGTCTGTCTGGGCACAAAATAATCGAGCCACCACAAAAACTTGTAAATTCCAACAGCAACTCTTTATTCCCGAACTCTCACCAACACTCTACACGCACGTTCTGGGAAAATACACTCCCTCCACTGGGCTCTGCGTACCAATACTCTAAGAACCCCACGAGAACTCCACAGGAACTCAAGGAGCAGGCGCCTGAGGCAGCAGGATATGCCCTATTCCCAGCAGGATCCACCCTAAATCTGGAGCCACCCTAATCCAGCAGGATCCACCCTAAACCTGGAGCCACCCTAATCCCTGAGCAGGGTCACTTTTCTACCAAAAATGCCATGCGTCATTTCTACTTGGCTATGGCTCTCAGCATCTCCCCCCTTCTGATTAATTAAACAACAAGCAATGTGGCTTAGGGACCGTGCCTTTTAGGTTGTCCTATTCAACATATGGTCCTTACCCGTCATCAGATGAGCTGACTTCTAGGCATCAGCCTCCTGTGCTAGGTTGGTACCACTGCAATTGAATAATACCCATCACTGACTACCGGTCCAGCATACAGCCATACTTGTGGATAGGCCTATACACCAGTGGGAGGGTGAGGTTCTTTGCCTCACCTCTGTTGGCCCCCAAATTTGGCCTTGGTGCCAGTGGGGGGTGAGGTTCTTTGCCTCACCTCTGTTGGCCCCCAAATTTTAGACCATTACTAGCAGAAGGGAGGAGGATACAGAAATGCCATGACACCAAGACAATTGATGGCTCCTTTGGAAAAATTGTATCACCAGTGACACCATCAGCAAAGATACGCCAGCACTACCACAATTCACTGCACCAACAGATAGTTCACAATGCATACAAGTGATACATAGTCCAGGCAAGTTCTGCAAGCAGTTCAAAGCGGAGGAATCTATCAATATGTCCATTTCCTCCCAAAGCAAATCGACTCCTTGATTGAGCATTACTTGTTGAGTTATTATTCAATGATGCATCAGTTTATACAGTTTACTGTGATAGCTATCATACAAGCTGTAGTTTGGTTTTATCTTTGTCTTCACTGGCATTGGGATAAAGATAGGAATTCTGGCAATGATGCTAAAAAGAAATTATGTTACATTCCAACAGGTACTAAGAAAACAATTTTCTGAACAATTTACATTATCCTGAACAGAATTATTAAATATAATGAAAAGGAAAGGTGAAAGTAAACAAACAGATCTGTTAACCTCCTTTAAAAACAATCCTTAACAGCTGTTTACCTAATTTAAATTAAACCATTTAAATTACATGAATAAAAAAAAATTTGAATCCATTTTTTCATGAGTGCTCCTCATATATGAAATATGGACATACTCACATACAGACATACAACACAAAACACAAGAGTGCACACAAACATACAACACATAAGACAATAGTAAAGGCCTTGTAGCTTTACACAGGTGAAATCTCCATTGCAATGTTTAAAAACTCCACAGTCAAAAAATAAAATTGATCAGAAAAAACATTAACCTAGGTTTGTATGAGCTCAAAAAATAAAATAGAACTTTATGATGTGGGAAAAGGCAATAATAAAATAGATATTGAAAAAAAGCATCCTGGTTAATCACTGTCGCAGATGTAAGAATAGCCAAGTTGGAGCTCTGGATACCAACTGTTATGGATTTGAGTCAAATCATCTTCTTTTTGGTCTGTAGAAATTGCTTTGGTTAGTCTCTCTGGAATCCAAATAGGCTGCTGTTCTCCCTGTGGAAACACACAAACAGAACCCCGACTCCAGACAATCACTGGGTCAGGACTTTTCCATTGTCCTGTTAGAATATCCTTCCAAAGTACCTTAGGCTTATGTACATTTTTTGGACACATATGCCTTTCCGCAGCACTAAGCCCTGATGAATCCAAATTTAAAATGTTTAGAGTAAAAAGGGTTATTTTAAGGTTATCTTTGGGGGATATATACCCTTTTCCAATTCTCTCTTTTTGCTTTAATAAGCACATTTTAATAGTTTGATGAGCTCTTTCAACTATGCTTTGTCCCTGTGGATTGTATGGGATTCCTGTTAAGTAAAACATTAACTGATTTTTCTTCAGGGATGATGTCCCAAAATATCCTATAGGCATCCTTTGGAAATTTAAAGATCCTTTTAAATTCAAGTCTTCCAAAAGCATTTTGCCTTAGTTTTTAGAATTACTTTAGTCCTTCTAATTTTTTGATGTGGTTTTAAACCAATTTCCTTCTAGTTTAATGTTTTCTAAATTGGCTCTTGTCTATAAATTTTAACACCTTCATCTGAGACTTCTAATTTCTGCATCCACCAGAAATTAAAGTTGATGGGCTTTTTGAAAAAAATTACTAATAATCTCCTTGTTCTTTTATTTTATCCAATATTTGACTCAAAACTTCTCTCTTCTACCTTTTTCTATCTTGAATGTCTGTATCTTATAGTTGTCTTAGCTTTTTGCATTTTCTATCTGAAATACCTTTACTTGACATATTCAACCATTTTCTATCTTATTTCTATCTTCTAGTTTTTTTGTTTGTTTGTTTGTTTGTTTTAAGTTTTGTACATTCACCCTTAGTTTGCTTTTTTTCCTCCTAGTTTTCTTTTGTTTCCTATTTTGTGGGTTTAAAATTCTTGTCTTCCTACATCTTCTCTATTTTCCTACATCTTTTCTATCTTTTTTTCACCTTCCTGTACTTCTCTCTTCAAAGTTTTTCACTTCAAATTTCTAATATTCTTTCTCCAAATTGCTTTTATTCTATTATCTTCCTATTTTCATGTTTTTTTTTTAAGTAATGCTTTTAAGATTAACTAGGCTGCAAATGATGCAATCTTTCCTCCGTCATGAAGGCATCTTAACCACCTTCAATTTAACCTTTTAAAGCCTTTTGCAACTTACTTAGATATTTTACAACTTTTTACTTTATCACACAAAGATTATCGCATCTACAAATATTTCCTTTTTCTTCAGCTTTCATATTAAAACATATTTCCCCATCTTGAATCTTTTTATCTCTTTTTTAGCTGTTAACCCTTTTTATAAATTCACAGTACTGTACGGACCACCAAATGCCGCAGGCTGTTTGGGCACAAAATAACTGAGCCACCACAAAAGCTTGTAGATTCCAACAGCAACTCTTTATTCCCGAACTCTCACCAACACTCTACACGCACATTCTGGGAAAATACACTCCCTCCACCGGGCTCTGCGTACCAATACTCTCAGAACCCCAGGAGAACTCCACAGGAACTCAAGGAGAGGGCGCCTGAGGCAGCAGGACATGCCCTATTCCCAACAGGATCCACCTTAAACCTGGATCCACCTAATCAGCAGGATCTACCCTAAACCTGGAGCCACCCTAATCCCTGAGCAGGGTCACCTTTCAACCAAAAATGCCATGTGTCATTCCTACTTGACTATGGCTCTCAGCACTATTTGCTGATGACATGATCCTATACCTAGCAGACCCAAAATGTTCTACCAAGAAACTCCTAAAACTAGTAAATGAATTCAGCAAAGTGGCAGGATATAAAATCAACACCCATAAATCAAAGGCATTACTGTATGTCAGTGACAAATCCTCTGAAATGGAAATGAGGATAACTACCCCATTCACAATATCCTCAAAAAAATAAAATACTTGGGAGCAAATTTTTATCACACACACATTAGCTAGAGCATGAGTCTCTAAGATATATAAAGAACTCAAAAAACTTAACAGCAAATAATAATAATAATAATAACCAATCAAAAGTGAGCCAAATACCTGAATAAACACTTCTCAGAAGATGATATACAATCAACGAATATACGAAAAAATGTTCAACATCTCTAGCAATTAGAGAAATGCAAATCAAAATTACTATAATATTTCATCTCACTCCATTCACATTGGCAGCTATTAAGAATACAAACAACAATAAATGTTGGTGAGGATGTGGGGAGAAACATGCACTCATACATTGCTGGTGGGACTGCAAATTGATGCAGCCAATATGGAACACAGTATGGAGATTCCTTAGAAAACTGGGAATGGAACTACCATTTGATTCAGCTATCCTACTTCTTGGTTTATATCCAAAGGACTTAAAAACAGAATACTTCAGTGATGCAGCAACATCAATGTCTATAGCAGCATAATTCACAATAGCTAAAATGTGGAACCAATCAAGATGCCCTTCCGTAGATGAATGGATAAAGAAAATGTCGTATATATACACAATGGAATATTACTCAGCATTAAAAGAGAATAAAATCATGGCATTTGCAGGTAAATGGATGGAGTTGGAGAATATCATGCTAAGTGAAGTAAGCCAATCCCAAAAAGCCAAAGGCCGAATGTTTTGTCTGATATACGGATGCTAATCCATAATGGGGTTTGGGGGTGGGGAGCATGATAGGAATAGAGGAACTATAGATAGGGCAAAGGGAAGGGAATTGAAGGAAGGGGACATGATGGTTGAATGAGATGAATTTCATTACCCTTAGTACATAAGGTGTGACTCTACTGTGTGTACAACCAGAGACATGAAAACTTATGCTCTATATGTGTGCTAGGAATTAAAATGCATTCTGCTTTTATGGATAACAAATTAGAATAAATAAATAAATTTTTAAAAAAAGAAAAAAAAACTGCACTTCTGAGTGGATGTTGAACTTAAGGCAAACTCCAGGTGATTTCAGTGATTCAAGAATCATTATTATTATAAAATGTGAAAGTGAGTGATAAGTCTCAGAGTGCTAATCTAATGGTTGCTGAAGAAATTTTAGAAACTATAGATAAGTTGATTGTAGAGAAAAATTACTTACCAGAGAAAATATTCACTATTTGTCAAACCTATTTGCACAATGACAAAATTACCTACCATTTCTCAGAATGTTTCCCATCATAAAGCAATTCATAACTGCATGTATATGATGTATATATATGTATATGTATACATATTGTTAAATATTTCAGATTTTTTGATATATTGATTTTTACAAAGATTTTATTAAATAGAATGAAATAACAAAGTTTATATTCAATAAATATTACAGTTCCAATACACTTACAAATACTGTATGTTAAAATTATATTTTCGTGTTTCAAGTAATTGATAAAATAACTTTATAATTATTTATTTTTTGAAAATTGATAAAGTTGCCAATGATTTATTAAAGATAACTTGTTCTTTCTGTTATTCATTTTCCTTCATTTATTTTTCAATTGGAATTATTATCCTCACTAACTTGACTCATAAGAGTCATTTTGATGCTGGTTTTGTTTTCCCTATGTCCTACTTTTTCAGTATGATGTATAATCTTTGGGAAAATTTATTAGGATTTATGACTTTCAATATTCTAATTAATGCCATATTATGATGATTTATGATATAACTGGGTTGTTTTCCATCTTCTGTATCCTATTTCTGATGCTTTTTTGTGGCTTTTTAAAAAATTATTTAGTTATACATGACAATACAATGTATTAGTTATACATGTGAACATTTTATGTGAACAGCTATAACAATCTACTTGCAAAAATGTGTTAGTTATTCATGACAGTACAAAACATTTATGCACTTTGATATATCATACATAGATGGGGTATGAATTCTCATTTTTCTGACTGTACATGTTATAGAATCACATTGGTCATGTTAGATAATAATGTCTGTTTCAATGTAACATAATAATGTCTGTTGTATTCTACTATCCTTTATATCCACATATCTCCTCCTCTCCTCTCCCTTCTAAAATAACTCTATTTTTTCTTGCCCCCCCCACCCCTTATTGTGAATTAGCAACCATATATCAGAGAAAACATTTCAGCTTTGATTTTTTGAGATTGGCTTATTTCACATGATATTTAGCATGATATTCTCCAACTTCACCCATTCACTTGTAAATGCCATATTTCATTCTTCTTTAATACTGAGTAATATTCCATTGAATGTATTTTCTTTATCTATTTATCTATTGAAGTACACCTAGGTTGGTTCTATAGTTTAGCTACTGTGAATTGAGATGCTATAAACATTGATGTGGCTGTGTCAAGTAGTAGCTGATTTTAAGTCCTTTGAGTATAAATTGAGGAGTGATATAGCTGTGTCAAATGATGGTTCCATTCCAAGTTTTCTGAGGAATCTGCATACTGCTTTCCATATGGGTTGCACCAATTTTCAGTCCCATAAGCAATGTATGAGTGAACCTTTCCCCCCACATCCTCACCAACATTTATTGTTGCCAGTATTCTCTATGGATTTTACTATGATGATAGATCCTATTTGTTATAGTTTGTGTGTGTTGGTAAGATTTTTATTAGCTGTTTGTTTTTCTCAAAATTTCCTAATTTTCATTTAATGATCATGTTTAATAATATCCTATTTCATTTGGGGTACCTAGGTTCTGTTTCATCTCTTACAAATTTCTCATCATTCTCACTGCCTTTTTCCCCCTGCAAAACTTGCTTTTAAAAATTATTTTTAGATTGCTCCATAATTACTATTTTGATTATGATTCTTTAATCTGACTCTTTAATCTGATGTATTACAATATTGCATTTCCTGATGATTCTAAATTACTGCAGATTTTAAACAAATAAACTCTGGATCGAGGATGATTAATAATATGACAAACGGCACACAGCAGATGAATGGATGAATTAAGGAAGGTGTGATGTCCAAAGTATCCCAACTGAATGAAAATTTAATGAAATTTAGTGAAAAAATTTTAGACACATAAAACATGTCCATAATTGTTGGTTAATGACTTCTATATCCCACCGTTCTAGTCAACCACAAACATATTGCTTTACTGTAAAAAGACAAGACTACTGTATAATTTAACATATAATTAAATTATGTAGGTTATTTTTTTCTCTGAAATCTCACAGGTGATTTCTCATAAAAAATTCAGTCTACATGGCTAAAAGTGATGGTTTTTAAGGCATTAGAGCATTATTAAAGTTAATGGGAATATTTTATGTGAAATATAACAATCTACTTGCAATCCTTGCTCATAACTACTATTAAAAACATGTAGAATAAATTTTTTTTTAGTCCTATGAATGAATATTATTAAAGCCTCAACTAGAACTCTGTTCCAGGTTTCCTTAAGAGCAACAAATAGTTTTTAGATGTGACTGTAATGAAATGCTATTCTAAAGTAATATGAAAAAGGAAAAATTTTCAACCATCTATATTCAGTTAATTAGTGAAGTTTCTATTGACTGAAAAAATGTAGATCTGGTTTAATTGGAATATGTGGATTTGGTAATTTCCTGTGTAAAAATAATGCTAGAAGCCAAATAAAGCTCAGGTCAACTTGGCCATTTTTTGGTATTTATCTTAAAAGTCATAGTAAATATATTCTTCATTTCCTAAACCAATCACTCAAAGTTCACATTGTTATGGCTTTCTAACCTCAACATTTTTCGTTTTGTTGGTTTGTTTAGTTTTGTGCTTGTTTTTTGTTTGTTTTTGTTTGTTTGTTTGTTTGTTTGTTTTGTGGCTACTATGACTTAACTGGGATAGGGGTAGGGGATAGAAGAAGAGACTACTTTTGCTCACATACCTGTTGGGTAACTGCTACCGAGGATGATTTTAGAGTCAGTGATGTGAAAAAACTAATTGAAGAATGACTAATAAGTCATTTGTCTTATTTGTACTTTCATAAAATACATCATAAAGCATTTTATTTCATAAGTAAGTGCTTTATCCACCAATAATGACAACAAGAAGATCATTATTGTTCTTTTTATTGTTAGAATCTAGAGAATTGTTTGAGAAAATAGTTGAAGGGTATAAAATCCTATTTAAACAAATATTGATCCACTTACTTGCTTACCTGCAGAGGAATGTTACTGTTCTTTTTCTCATTTCATGACTATAGTTGATAATGAATAAAACTGTCATTGTGTTTACATGCATGTATTATTGACCATTTTATTAAAGCTGAAAGATTAAGTTATTGATGGGATATGCCTTTTTCTAAGTCTGAAATCTATAAGAACTTGAAGAAGTGATCTTTGGTGGGGAAAGGTGATTGTGGTGATGAATGGTGCATGAAGGAAATCCCAAATGAAAGGATGAAACTTTTCATCTGCCTGTGGTAAAATTTACAAACCATAAAAAAATTGAGAAGTCATCAGTAGATCTAATGTAGATATTCTGTCCTTTGGGTATAAAAAAAATTTTACACTCTTAACAAAGTGACAATTTATTTTTGAGAAAGAATCTGATAAATGCCTAAATTTGAATAACCATAGTTCCTCTGTCAACCATTCTTTTAAGAAAAAAAAGGTGTTTCATGATAAAAGCATCTGCAACAATATTTCACACCTCAATTAAATGAAGGTTTGTCTGAGACACATGTATTGCACTTTGTTATATAGCCCCATGTTGTCAAACATATAAAGATCTGTTATCAAGGATTTATGTTTAAAAAATAATTATTTTACTGCTTTATGGGGGAAATTCTTAAGAGAAACAGAATTTGTCTTTCTGTGATTGATGAAGAGAACACAGTATGTACAATGTGTGGCTTCCACCTTGAATTCCACTGAAGCAACAGCAGTTCACCTACCATTGCACTTGCACTGTTGTTCCAGATCAACCATGAGATTCACAAAGCTTATTTAACATTTTGACATATTAGTTCCTTTAATGTTTGCTGCCAAACATTTTCATGAAAGTGGTCTTGCACTGCCATGATTTCTTTTACTGACTCCTCATCTAGCAGGTATTGAGCAATGTCAACTCTACAAGATTTATTTATTTTTTGTTTTTGTTTTTGAAATACTGCATACAGTTCTTCAGTCAAAAGGGTATAATAACTAAGCCACTAAAATGCCTTAGTATTTAATTTACAGTTTGAAGGCTGTAACAAGACCTTATTATATCTATGTTCAAAAGATTAAATTTATTTTTAAATTCTGAATAATTGATCTCAATATTGCACTGATAACTGATACCATAGTACTATTCAAAAAACATTCTGTTGTATGAGAAACAATACATTAAAGTATTGGTATCTATAATACCCCCCAAAATACAAATTCCATCAAATTTCTGTTTCTTGTGTATAATTTCACTAGTTTCTTCTGATTTTTTTTCTTCCTCCATGAGTTAAGATAACTCTCTGGTGTGTAAGTTTCGACTTTTTCAACATCTCTAGAGATAACAAGTATTAATAAAGTGTATCTTCCAACCTCTCATGTTAAATAAATGATCAAATTTTAAATATAAGACAAACATACTGCAATATTTTATTTTAAGCACAATATTACAAGTTCTAAAGTTATAGCTGTTTTAGATAAATTTAGAAAAAAAATTAAAGTTTTTATATTACTTCAAAATAAGATAACAAAGTATACTTATAGTGTTTTTACATATGTACAAGAAAAACTACAAGAATTCCAAATTATTATTAGGGAAAGAGAACGTGAAGATACAGAAGTTAAAGCAGGTATAATCAAAGCTGACTAGTAAAATTAAAATATTATTATCAAGAATAAATCCAGGGCTGGGGTTGTGGCTCAGTGGTAGAGTGCTCGCCTACCTACCAAATGCAGGACCCTGGGTTCGATTCTCAGCACCACATAAAAATAAATAAATAAAGATATTGTGTCCAAGCACAACTAAAAAATAAATATTAAAAAAGAATAAATTCAGTTAATCTCTGAAAACACACCTACCTTGATTTATATCTAAAGTACTGCCTCAATCTAACTACTTCAGAAAAATTTATAAACACAAGAGTGTACTAGTACACATCTATAACTCAGAGCAATGATGTCATCCTCAAGCATGTAGCAGAATGACACTCATGTAACAGGCAAATAACATCCCGATAACACAAAAACACTTTGACCTTGAGGATCCCTGAAAATGTCTTTATTCTCTTTTTAAATTGGAATACAAAGTCTTGCTAAGTGACCTTGAATTTGCAATGCTTTTGTATCTGTCTTTCTGGGATTACAGGTGAGCCACCACACATGGTTCTTGGACTCAGTTTCTGAAAACATTATTTGAATGGAATGATTCACTAGAAAATAGAATTGTATTTCTTATAATCCTTTATTTCAGCCCTTACTTATATATTACATTTAAAAAAATTAAAAAAAAAACATCTACCTTGAGAGTATTTGATATTTCTACACTCAGTTCATTAAAGGAAATCATTCAGTGATGCAAAATGAACTTGTAAGTATGCAAATATGAAGGATTTGAAATAACCTATTTGAATTTGCAGCTATTTTAATTATATGTATTAAAACATGTTTCATATTTCAATTTTACTATAGGTGACATTTTTTCTCCAGATTAGAGCATCTTTAATCGTGTAACAAAAAATAAAACATGCTATAAGTACTATTCATTTCATAGACTATGTTTCACATTGAGATTGTTGAAAAAAATGTATTTCAAAAAGGAATAATTACCTGACTTAATAAAAAAGTGATAACAGGAAAAAAAAGTGAGCAAAGGAAAAGAATGATAATAAAATTGTGAAGGAAGAGAAATCAAAGAAAAACAAAAAGAAATATTTTTTCATAACCCATATGATATTTTTTAAAAGATTATCTAGGCAAACCTTTCAAAAGAAGATGTATTTAATGATAACGTTTATTTCTAATAATAGTTTGTTGCTAATCATACCTTTAATAGCACAGCAAAATATATGAGAAAATTGGTAAGAGTTCTGAGCCACAGCAAAATATCATTAGATCAAGAAGGTATTGAATATAAAACTGAGAATAACCACTATGCCCATCTTTCATAAGTATCTGTCCTGTAACCAGCAATATAAGGGTATCAGTGTTATTTCTGCCACAGTTTTAGAAGGAGGTCTAAATTGCAAAGGTAGCATACTCTAATAGATCACAAATCAGGACTGTGAATGCCTTTGTAATTCAGAAAACAGTGAAACTACATCATTTATTAGTATAGACTCTTTCTATTGGAAATCCAAGGTGATAACCTCACTTTATGGCCATAGCTTTCTGCATACCATATGAAAAGTAAGTGTGAAATATAAAAGTACAGCAGAGAGAGAAAAGGAGAGTCAGGCACAGGAGGGATAGGAATAGAGAGAACTCTGGTCCCATCAGCTTGAAGTCTGGTCCCTACCAGCCTTGATCCTCAACTTCCCATTATGGAAGTTCCTTAATTTCTACTGCAACTAAATGCAGTTTGTTTTTGTCACCTGCAATAAAAGAATCCAGACTAATATAGCAATTCATTGCATTTATCTCCTGTGGCAAACACCTTAGTTGTTACAAGGCAAATTTAAAAGATGATAATTTCCTTTCCTGGCTCACAAGTTTAATTAATATATTTTTTCCCTACTTGATATCATTGTTGAAATCCCCTAGCCTAAAATCTTATATTAAATTTCAGGCTATTACTGTGGGGAAAATAAAAAAAATACACAATGCAAGAAATGTGGTAACTTCAGCTTGTTACGTTAAATCCTATAGGGGAAATGTGTTAAACACAAGGTATATATATTTGCCCAAGAATAAATTCTTTTTTCCTCCTTAGAGATAAATATCCCAAATACTAGGGTCCTAAATCCTGTATGTTAGTCATAGAAGACAAATTTTTATGATTTTTTGACACATTTGTACTGCTAGACTTCACTAAAGCATATGAAGCACACATGTTACCCTGACAGCAAAGAAATGAAAATTATGCACTATATATATTTTCCAGTGGCATCTTTGTAGACCTTGCCAGTATCTGAACTGTTAGAACATGGTTGAATGTCAATTTTGTGCAGAAATTTTAAAGCAGGTTTATTACAGTGCTGAATATATCTGGTCATAAATTTTACTATGCATAAAAAGCAAACTTTCTCCAAACATGAAATTTTATAAACACCCATTAATTGTTCAATACAGCATGGCTTTTGAATTCAGACATTTTATTAATACTTATGTAGCTTTTCAGTGGCTTTCTTCTCTAAGGAAAAAATATAATATATTCTGTATATTAATGTTATGATTTTTAGTCAATAATTTCTATTGTGAACCCTTCTTCCTGTCAGAATAAGAAAACACAGGGTTCAAGTAGAATTACAGGGTTTTACATGATTGACGACTTTTTAAAAGAAATCAATTTAACAAAAATTAGGTAAATTTTATTAAATACTGAAATGCTTTCAAAACTCTATTATTTTGTTCTATCCTTCTATAAACAATTGTTAACAATGACATTGACATTGCAGATAAGCTTTTATATAAACTATGTTTTAATAGTTTATTATTTTAAATAAACCTATTTTTTGAGAATGTTTGCAAAACTTTTTCTGAATTTAATACTTATAGCCAAACTTTCATTTTAAAAAAATTAATTGATACTGATTTCCAGGTTTAATATCCTATATCTGAAATGATTAGAGCATGAAGTGTCATGTATTTCAGATTTCTTTTAAATTTTAGAATATGTGCATAAATACAATACACATACTGGGGTTGGGATGAAAGCCTAAACATAAAATTCTCTTATGTTTCATATACACCTTAGATACATAGCCTGAAGATAACTTTGTATGATATTTTTAAAATTTTTGTTCATGAAACAAAGTTTCAGGAGATAGATACTTATGGTATCATGTAAGTACTCAAAAATTTGGGGACTGAGAGATTTTGAAGTTTAGATGTTTTGGATAGGAGATTCCCAATAGTATTGGGGAAAAAAACCCCAGATATTCAAAAGAAAAACTCACCCCACTGACATGAGATCTTGGTGAATACGTTTTATTTACCTAATACATATGCAGATATATATTCACACACAATTATAAAAATAATTCTGGGTCAACATTTAATTCTAAAATGAATGTGGTATAAATAGATATTATTTTATTTTTATTCATGCAGATAAAGCCAAATAAGACAGAATTCTACAAGACAAATGGCACAATTTAGCCATTGTGTAACCTATTGAATAGCATGGATGGTGAAAGGAGACCCTCATCAGTATACAAAATACATGTATGAAGATATGAATTCAGTGTCAACATATCTTATATATAATCAGAGATATGATAAATTATGGTATAATGGTGTATTAAGAATCATATTGCAAAAATAAATAAGTAAATAAATAGACTCAAATTTTTAATGCTATACAGGTTATGGGAATAAATAGATCAAACAGCCTCAGGATTGAATTTGAGAATGATCTTCTAGGAACAATACCTCAACCACACTGAGAACTGGCCTGATATAATGCTGTTGCCACAGGTACTGTCACCACAAAGCTTGAAGTGTCCGAATCTGCACTTAATTGCAACAGCAACTGTTACCTATGCCACATATTGCCACAGAAACTCTGCATCTGCTAATGTGTTCCTGAAAAGTGGACACATTCTGGAATGAAGGAAGCTCCTCAAAATAACTTTCTTCATATTTCTCAATTCTGCTTTTTTTTTAGTGGGGGGGAAGGGGGCAGTTACTGAATCAGGCTCTGGTGTGTATCTGTCTCTCCAGCATAGAGGAGATTTCCTTGCAATTAGAAAGCAGGTGATTATTCTGAGTTCCAGTTATACATACCCATGGATATAAAAAGCCTATGATTTCTTTAATGATTTCCCAGTTTCCTGGCTAGACTAGCAATGCCTCCATATAGGTGAACATATAGCTTCCTAAATTCTTTCCCAAGTTCTTGATTTTTTAATCTGTTTATCAAATAACTGTACAGTTTTTAAGTGCAATTATTTTAATACATTGAGAATCACAAATCAATCTTTTTATTGAATATGTATTTTAAATTTATTAAATACATATGTCAAAAAGAAAAGTCAATAATCTTAAACTTAGTATCATACTTAAATTGTAGCTGATACATTCAGTGTACACAGGAAGCACTTAAGATTAAGTAAATCTTGAAAACACTGAATTCATACCAGAAGTAGGAGAACTTGATATGATACTTAGATAAGCAGACAAAAATAGGATGATTCTTCATTAAGTTATAAAATGCTTTCCCATGAAAAGGGAATAGATTCTATTTTTATTAAAAGATAGAACCAGTATCACCAGGAACAAGATACAAAAATTAATTTATATTTACTGGGCTGGGGATGTAGCTCAGAAATAGAGCCCTTGATTAGCATGCATTGGAACATGGGTTTAATGTTCAGTATTTTTTAAAAATTATTTATTATAGTTAAATGTTTTGGTTTAATTTTGCTATGTTGTTAACAGAATACTTATATTATCTTAGGAATAATATTCACAAAAGCACATTCTCAAGTCTAAGACTTTCACCCCAAAACCTTTAATTTTAAAATAACAGGGGAGGAAAAAAGCAATTTAAAATTAGCATATCATCTATTAACTCATCAGATAGTATCATCCCTAAGGAGAGTTTATTAGTTCATTTCTAGGCCAAGAGCCCAATCAATAGTGCAATTTTGTTTGTGTATTATATCAGGTTACCTATTTCTAAAACTAAATAAGCATGGCTCTTAATTTACCACAAACCTAAATGAGAATAGAGAAAATTCATTACATAAGAATAACGGTACAAGATCAAAACCATCATTTGTGATATGAATATTTACACTTATATCAAGTCTGGGTAAACAGCACATATATTACACCAACAGAATGATTCTAGGTATAACCACAAAGGGAACATTATTTTTGTTTCCCACTCTAAATTTTTGTCTTGAGGCTGGCCCTTTCCTGTTGGCTGGTTGGAATCCGAGGACTCACATCTCTTCTTATCATGGTTACATAATTAAAACCCTATAGTCTCAGTAACCGAAACACAACTAATATTTTTGATTTCCAGTGTTGTACAGAAATTAAACGTCTGCATCTACTTGGAAGCTCTGCTTTTCTCTCCTTCTATCACTCCCAAATTCAGGCCTGCTGAGACAAAAGTCAGGGGAAAGTCTTGTTGCTTTTGTGCCTGCTCTCTTTTCTCCACTAGAGACAGCTCCTCTCTCACTGAGCTAGCCCCTTCACGAATGGAAAAGTAGTAAGGGAGGAGAAGAAAAGTACAGCCTTTTTATCTGGAAAAGAACAGACAATTCCACTTTCCCAAGACATTGTACATGTCATGGTTTTACTTCATCTTATAAGAAATATTCAATACAATCATAACTTTAATAAAAAATATCCTATAAGATTCATCCCAAAATTAAAGTAGAGATTAACTAAAACTTCTTTCCTTACAGAAAGTTTTAGTAAAACCAATTTTAGAAATTTTGTTCAAATAGTTATATGCTAGGAAGTTAAATCATTTTTTTAAAGCCAATGAGATTATTCAAATAAGATGTCTTTTATACTGGAATATTGTGCACTGGGTATATGAATATCTAAAACAAGTCAAATCCTTATGAACAATGTCATTTCTCTGCCTGCTTATACCCTGATGACACATTGGCCTGCTATAATAATCTCCAGGTATCAAAAAGTAAAGCAGAACATTTATGCCAATATTTCATGCTTTATTTGTTTACATACACATGCAAATTGTGTTTATTGTATGTCTTCTTGTACAGGCATTGAGGTAGAGGTTGTGTGAAATGCAAAGAAATATAAAATGTGGACGTGATTTCTAGTTTCATTCTAGTAGAAGATGTCATTGATAAAAATCCTAGTATTGTTTATACAAGTTAATACTTTAGCGGCTATCATGAATTGGTGATACATCACAGTAATTGGCAGTACATTGTTTTGTCTTCCCAATTATTTTTCAAACAGGCATAAGTAACTAATTTCAGATGAGGAAACAGGATCTCACAGAGGAGAAAAAATTGACATAATACCAGACAGCATAAGAGGTAGTACTCAGTCACACACATGGCTCCAGACTATCCACTATGATCTGCTTGTGTACAAAGTAGCCTGCCTTTAAAAGAGATTTAATAAAATGGATATTAGTTTTCAAGAATAGTATGGTATATAGAGATCAGGAAAATATTTTGTAAAGATAAAGAAGATTGTTGAGTCAGTTAGCTTTTCATTACTGTGGACATAGCACCTGACAAGAACAACTTAGACATGGCAAGTTTATTTGGGGCTGAGATTTTCAGAGGTTTCAGTCTGTGTTTGGCCATTGCTCTGGACATGAAGTGAAGCAGGGTCTGATGGAGGAAGAAGGGTGTGATGGAGGAAAGGTGCTCAGCTCGTGGCAAACAGGAAGCACTTAAGAAGAAGTTGGGGCTGTGGGCAAATTTAGTCCAAGTTATTCCCCCAGAGACCAATTTTTATCCGCAACAACCTTCTGCCATGATGTTCTGCTTCACCTCAGTATCAGTTCCATCGGATTGGCCAACCATGGACTGAGACCTTTGAAACAGTGAGTCATAAATAAACTTTTCATACTCTTAAGTTGTTCTTGCCAGGTATTATGGTCACAGTGATAAAAAGTTGACTAACAAAGAAACTGGTTCTGAGAAATGGGATCAACTGACCAGGTGGTTCAGCAGTCTTTGAAAGTGGTCTGTGGAAGGAGTTTGGAAAAGACTGTCGCTGCAGGATAGGGGAGCCTGTAAGCAGAGCTTAATGAACAATTCTGGTGTGATCTCAAAAGACTAAAATGTTAATAAGAATGTGAATAGTAAGTTCTACCAGGAATTGGACTACAAGCTATATATGTCACATTCAGATAAAGAACTTGCTTATGTTTGGTACATGTTCTGAGGCTCTCTATGAGCCTGAATTTAAAGGTGATAGGCTTATAAGGAGACAATTGTAAGTCAGCACAACATTCAGTCATGGCATGGATATGGCTTGCAGCTTTTAGCCATGTTTACATGAAAATAAGGAGGAAAAGACAGAGAGGGGAATATTCTTTGGTTTGCAATTTGGCAGGAGAAGCATTTATAAAATTGGGGCTGAGGAAAATGTCATTTCTGAAGAGGTTACTACCAATAGAGAGAAGCCAAGTATCTTACACAGAGACCACAGGAAAATGCCGTAATAGCATTTCATGAATCAGCATGATCACAACCATGGCAGGCTCAAGTGTAAAAATACAAATTACTTTAAGACATCTTGGACGCACCCTGCTAGCACAGGGGTACCTAGGAAGTTGTTTCCCTAGGATATTTACTGTGTTCAGCTGCTCAGTCACTAAAAGGCCCCTGAAGCCATGGTCCAAGTGAGCGAGGCTACTCCCAGAGCTTGTGTGAGAACTTGGCATTGTTCATGTGGTACAAGTTATGCAGGAATGCAGGATGCTGAAATTACAGAGGTATGGAGGCTTCTGCTGATAATTCAGAGTAAGGTCTGAGAGACCAGACAAGGTATGGCAGTGTTGGAATCCTTATGGACAGTCTCTGAGTAGATGATACATGAAACTGTGAGAGTGAAGTTGAAGTTTCAATGGAGACACACTGAATTCAGAGATGCCAGGAATGTGTAATGTCTACTAACAAAAAGCTGCAGGATGTGAGCAAAGTGAGGTCAAGAGAAAGCTGCAACTAGTCAGGCCACAGGGGAAGAGCTGCCTAAGCCTTTTGGGGCTCACAACTCAACACCATCTTCCCTGTAGGTTGGACATGAAGCATATTTCATGTTTGTTTGGGTTGGTTTTGGTTTTGCTTTGGTCCCATCCCTTCTTTCTATAGCCCTATTTCTTCTTTTAGGAATGAGTAAATTTATAAGATGCTGCTTTTAATTTTTGTAGGGGCTTACAATTTGTCCCAGGTCTTAAAGGAGACTTTGGACTCAGAGATATGCTGAAATTGTTAAAATTATGGAGACTTTTGGAAATGAACTAAATGCATTTTGCATTTTGAGACGGGCATGAGTTTTGGAGAACCAGAGACAGGAATGGTTTGAATCTATATCTAGAAATATCCCTTGAATTGTGCTGCAATAAACATTGTTGTGGCTGTGTCCCTGTAGTATGCTATTTTAAGTCCTTTGGGTATAGATAGCTGAGTTAATGGTGGGTTAAATGGTGGTTCCATTCCAAGTTTCCTGAAGAATCTCCATACTGTTTTCCATATTAGCTGCACCATTTTGCAGTCTCACTAGCAATGTACGAGTGTACCTTTTTACCCCACATCCTCACCAACACTTATTGTTGTTTGTATTCTTAATAGCTGCCATCAACTAGATGCTCAACAGTAGATGAATGGCTAAATAAAATGTGGTATATATACACAATGGAATATTACCCGTCGATAAAAGAGAATAAAATCATGACATTTGCAAGTAAATGGATGGAGTTGGAAAATATAATGCTAAGTGAAGTTAGCCAATTCCAGAAAAACAAATGCCAAATGTTTTCTCTGATATAAGGAGGTTGATTCATAGTGGAGTTGGGAAAGGAAGCCTGTGAGTATTAGATGAACTCTAGACAGGGAAAAGGGAAGGGAGGAGGAGGGAGGAGGCAAGGGGTGTAAAAAAAGATGGTGGAATGAGATGGACATCATTTCCCTAAGTACATATATATGAGGATATGAATGGTGTGAATATACATTGTATACAACCAGAGACATGAAAAATTGTGCTCTATATGTGTAATATGAATTGTAATGCATTCTGCTGTCATAAATAACAGATTAGAATACAAAAATCTTTTAAAAATCCTCAAAAAAAAGAGAAATATCCCTTGAAACATTTCTGTGGTGAATCTCTCTCTCTCTCTTTCTCTCTCCTCTCTCACACTCTCTTAAAAAAAAAAATTTCTGTGGTGAAATCATAATCCCCAATGCAAAATTATTCAGAGTTGAGGCTTTCAGAAAATGATGAGATGAAATATCTCTCTCTCTCTCTCTCTCTCTCTCTCTCTCTCTCTCTCTCTCTCTCTCTCTTCTCTCTCTCTCTGACTCCTGGCTGCCATGAACTTAGAAGCTTTCCTCTGCCATGCTCTTCCATTTTATTGTTCTGCTCAACTCATTCCCAGAGGAGTAGAGTTGACTCATCATGGACTGAGACCTCTGAAATTATGAGCCCCAAATAAGCTTTTTCTCTTCTAAATTGTTCCTGTGAGGTCACAGCAAGAAAAACTAACAGTAGTATAACCAGATAGTTCACAGAAACTATTATTATTTTCGTTAAGGAAAAAGGCAATTAAATTTGATTCATCCAATCGATTTCTAGACTGATTCAGTTTTCTTTGATTAGTTCTATTTGTCTAAATCCTAAAAGAAAAAAAATTATATAGATTTCATTATTCTGGCCTAGTGTTTATAGCTTACCTCAAGTTAACACAGTCAAAAGTATTACTGTTCTCATTGTGCCCAAGTCTTCATGCACCACAGAGAGAAGAACCTGGTAACATTTTAAATGATGAACTTCTGCTCCCATGAGGTAAATACATCTCATGGAGTGCATTCTTTCTTTGGGCAGTGAATGGGTCAGTTCAGCTTGTTTTCAATATTAAGGTGAGTAATTATTACAATGTTAATAAAAACTATAATGATTATTTCTCTACCATAGTTACAGAAACATGAGAACTATCACCATTCTGTCAACTCTCTTGATACTCCTTCTCTGTCTCATCTTCATTGCTTTATTATTTATGTCATATATATTTTAATTGAAAATATTTGAGAGTACATCATTTTTTGAGAGAGAGAGAGAGAGAGGATTTTTTTGATATTTATTTTTCAGTTTTCAGTGGACACAACATCTTTATTTTATTTTTATGTGGTGCTGAGGATTGAACCCAGCGCCCTGCACATGCCAGGCAAGCACTGCTTAAGCACATACCCAGCCCCCAAGAAAGTATATAATTTTTTAAACATAAGCCTGCCTTCAGGATAAAAGAAGAATCTGAATTTTAACTCATTCTAAATAGAAATATCTAAAGAAAACCCGGGGAATATTTTCTTGGTATTTCACATGGAAACCAACTTTTGTAAAGTTAAAGGAAAAAATCCTCATCATCAACATTATCATGATTGTCGATTAAAGAATCATTATGGAGGCCTTCTGGGTGCTGGCAGTGTAATAACACTACTTAATAGTGTATTGCCTTAAGTTTACCACAGAGTTTTAATTCTGGCATTTTAATATTCTGTGTGTTTTAAAAATATATTTTAGAATATCCAATAGTAAACATATTTAAACTGAAGGCATTACCTATAGCCTTAAAATAATTATTAACTTTTTAATAATTCATCACAAATCTTTTCATTTAATGGCATAAATTAAGTGAAAAATGTTTAAACTTTAAGGTCAGAGAATAATTTTTTAAATTGGCTGATATAACCA